>NC_133220.1:846055-961055 GCF_040436345.1 Pagrus major | reverse complement strand
ATCTGCAAATAATAAGCATTTGACTTCTATGTCAGAGAGGGTGAGACCAGGGATATCGGACTCTTCCAGGGATTTGGCCAGTTCATCTATGTAGATGTTAAACAGGGTGGGGCTCAGACTGCAGCCCTGCTTCACTCCTCTACTTTGGGGGAAGAAGTCTGTTTCCATGATTCCAATTTTTACAGCGCATTTATTATTTATGTACATTGTTTTGATGATATCGTAGGTTTTTCCTCCAATACCTTTTTCTAATAATTTTAGGAACAGACCATGATGCCAAATTGAGTCGAATGCTTTCTTGAAATCTACAAAACAAGAGAAGATTGTGTTTTTGTTCTGGTGGACGTGTTTCTGGACGAGGGTGTGGAGGGTGTAGATGTGGTCGCTGGTTCTGTGTTGTGGTGTAAAACCAATCTGACTCTTGCTCAGGACATTGTGCTCACTGAGGAAGTTTTGCAGACGGCTGTTTAAGATGCTGCAGAATAACTTCCCCAGGTTGCTGCTGACACATATGCCTCTGTAGTTGTCTGGCTCGTATTTGTTTCCGCTTTTAAAGATTGGAGTGATGATCCCTCGGCTCCAGGTGTCAGGAAAATGTCCAATGTTCAAAGTCAGATTGAATAGTTTCAATATGGCAGTCTTGATTTTATGGCTGCTAAACTGAAGCATTTCATTTAAGATGCCATCAGGGCCACTTGCCTTCCGTGACTGCAGGGCCTGGATCTTAGCCAGCAGCTCCCCTTCACTAATTTCATAATCTAAAGGATTTTGGTTGTCTTTAACGATTGATTCAAGGGTTTCTAGTTTGTTGAGCAGATTATTTTGGGCCGAATCCAGAGTGATTGCACTGTATAGGTTTTTAAAGTGGTTTTTCCATATTTCCCCGTTTTGAATAGCCAATTCTTCCTTGTGTGATTTGTTGAATGAATGCCATTTTTTCCAAAAATTATTTGAGTCAATGGACTCTTCAATTTCTTTAAGTTGGTGCTGTTCGTGCTGCTCCTTTTTAGCTCTCTCTGTCTCTCTCTCTCTCTCTGTCTCTCTCTCTCTGTCTGTCTCTCTGTCTCTCTCTCTGTCTCTCTCTCTGTCTCTCTCTCTGTCTCTCTGTCTCTCTCTCTGTCTCTCTCTGTCTCTCTCTGTCTCTCTCTCTGTCCCTCTCTGTCTCTCTCTCTCTGTCTCTCTCTCTGTCTGTCTCTCTGTCTCTCTCTCTGTCTCTCTCTGTCTCTCTCTCTGTCCCTCTCTGTCTCTCTCTCTCTCTCTCTCTCTGTCTGTCTCTCTGTCTCTCTCTCTATTTTGCGGCTGTTGATCGTTAAAGTGCACCAGATAAAAACCGTAAGCGCAGTGATCCGTCATCACACTGACACATTCAGGTCAGGTTCAGCCCCACATTCACATCCAAACTGAGGATGTCTGAGGAGCCCTCAACAATATTATTATTATTATCAGCTGGAACTATTTTTTCAAATCATGTATTGATTGATAAACAAACACACGACTGCAGAATCGGTCTGCAGTTTGATAAACTTTGGTCATCGTGTCTCAGGTCAGCTTTGATTTATAAGCTGCTGGTTGTATTTGTATCATTACTGTTTCAGAGCGAGCTTCATCAGAGAGAGGCTGAGAAACAAAGTCTGAGAGGATTCAGTTCTTCTGGTGGAGCTGCAGCTGAATCACTGATGGAAAGTCCTCACACAGCAGAGGAAGAGATGGAGGTTTTTGTTAATTTGCCAGTTTCACTCATGTGTCATCTCTGTGTTTCATAGCTGCATGTCAGCTTCACTAATCTTTCCTCTCAGAATGAATGCAAATCCAAACAAAATGAAAATCCTTTTGCTAAAAGCTACTTTACCGCTTTAACTAAATTGGGGTGAGTTTCAAGTGGAAAATCTAAACTCGTGCATTATTCTGGATGAGCGAAGGACCATGTCAACACGAGGATGTTAAGAAAAGAATCTCCTCCTAGAGATTAATGTTCAAGCCTGACGTGTGACTAATACACACAAAACAGGTCCGTGGAAAGAAAAGGAGACTGAGGAAAATGAGTAATTTGAACCTTGTTCCACGCTGTCACATTCTGAAAGTACTTAGTGGGTTTACAGTGTTTATCACGGCAATATTAGAGCTAGTTACAATGACAAATTGACAGAGTGCCAGCAGGAAATGTTTTGGTATTTAAGGGACTTTAGTTTGGTTCCACAAAGAAAAGAAACTAGTGAAGGACAGGATGGATAATCACAGCTCCAGCGTGGAAAGGTCAGACGCCAACATCTAGACGATATTTGGCAACAAATTCCCCTTATTATGGCCGATGATCAACAAGCTTTCAAGATGGAGTCATGACTGGCTGCCTCGTGTGTGAGGGAGTGTTTCGTTTGAAGTCCACAGTCGAGCTTGTGAACGTCAGGCGAACAACTCCACTGGATTCAACTGACACTTTCTTGCATCATTAACTGCGTGCAAACGTGCAGGAGGCACAGCACACGTACAGTATGTTGTTGACGGCCACTGTAGTGTGTGTGGACTAAACCCAGACTCCTTCCTTTGAGACTTTATCAGAGGGAAAATGAGCCGTGACCTCCTCGGATACAGACCGGTTATTAAATGCCAGCTCCACCTCCCCCACCTCAGCAGGGGCCTGGGCCTTTCCACAGCTGCCCACCTGAGAACTCCTCCTCTCCAACTACAACAACAACTCTCTCAAACCCGGAGAGGAAGAATCTGACCTGACTCTGTCTGAAGCACTGTGCAGATCAGCTTTCTCAGGTGTTCCAGATTTCTTTAACCCGTCCGTGCATCCATTTCTTTCACTTATCCAGGGTCGGGTTGAGGTGGCAGCAGGTTAAGCACGGTATTCCAGATGTTACCCTCACCAGCAAAGCTTTCCAGCTCCTCCTCTGGGTTCCTGAGACATTCCCAGGCCGCATGAAAATGTAATCCCTCCAGTGAGTTGTCAGGGACTCCCAGCAGGGTTTCCTAAGGCAGATTGGTCTGAGGGGAGGAGCCAGACTTCACCTCATGTGAATCGGCCACAGAAAGGGATGGAGCACTTTGACGGGAATAGGGAAACCGTGACCCCTTCTGGAGCAGGACATGGGAGGGGAGCTCGCCCGAGCTGAATTAATGGGCAACAAAATGGAGCCACCACCCTGTGGACCACCTTCATGGTCCGGTGCAATGTATGCCAGATAACAGGGAAAAAATGGGGACCCAGCATGTCTTTAACAATTCTCTGGAAACATGCCACGTACCAGTCTGCTTCAAGTCCTCCGCCATCAACCATATTCCCAAAGAAAACAAGGACGCCAGAGCAAACAGGTCTGTAGACGATGCTGTCAACATGGCCCTCCATTTCATCCTCCACCACCTGGACTCCTCAGGAAGAAATGCCATGATCCTGTTTGTGGACTTCGGCTCTGCCTTCATTGATCTCATCTCAGCTCACCTGCAGGACGAGCTCTTCTAACAGTGTCTCTACCTGTGGGTGCATCATGGCGGCAGGTGAAGCTGGGGAAACATTAACACCGGATCCCCTCATGGCTGCATCCTTCCATTAACAGCTGCACCGTCAGTCATCAGTCTGTAAAGCTCCTGAAGTTCATGGACGACACCACCCTCACCGGCGTGAGGTTGACCATCTTGTGACCCGTTCAGTCAAGCTTAACGTTTAAAGACAGTGGAGATGGTCGTGGACTTGAGGAAGAGCTCAGCCAGCGATGGTTGCTCTTAGTTATGTTCAAAAATGTTGTGATTGAGTTTGCTGACATGCTTTCTGTATGGACCTTCTGGTTCACTGAGGTTATGTTCAGGGTCAGATTCAGGTCTTTGGCTGTTTTTCAGGTCAACACAGCACACAGGCCAGGAAAAGGTCTCTGCTTTGTCACTTTTTAATGTAGAAATGTTTTGACATTTGAAAAAGGAATACGGAGCCTCAGAACCAGGTTGAAAGAAAAACTACAGTCGCTCAAAAAGAAGCAAAACACCGAACCCTCCCCAACAGACAGCACTCTTTAAAGAGCAACAGAAATAGAAACCACATCTCTTCACGGTTCCTGTGGCTGTGAAACTCCCTCACAGAACTTCTTTTTGCTTGCGTGTGTCTCGATGCAGCAGCCTCGACATGAAATGGAGGAAGAATACGCAAATCATCCCGAATTCTGTTTGAAGCATGACGTCAGTGGGAGGATGACGTCCGGAAACATCAGCTACACGGCAGGAACGCAGGAAAAATTTAAATATTTGGAAACGGTGAAGAGACTGTGAAGAGGAGAGAGAGAGAACGCATGAACCAAATCTGTATGTTTGAGCAGGAGACCAATTACTTAACCCAAAAAAAGATATATGAATCTTCTCAATTAATAATTCAGGAGCTTGTAGATCAGAGCCCCGCAAAGACGTTTAAGGAGGAAGATGCTGGAAGAGGAATGAAGGTCACTGTGTCCACATTCATCGTCCTCCTGAAGGAAAGACTCTCCAGTACTGAGTTCATTTACTGCATAAATATTTCAGTGTTGTAGTTGAGTTTTCTGTCCTGTACTGAGCCGTCCAGGCGGAGGTGTTTTCCAATAGGCTCTAAGATTTAAAGGATAGATGGAAAGTTAGTGTTTTCTTGTGGTTGATGAGGGATTTGTTTATTGGTCACTTAGATCTTTAGCTGTGTGAAATGGCTCTGTGGATGCCAGTGTTGATCCGTCTGTCCTCCACTTTGATCCAGACCAAGATATCTCAAAAACTATTGGATACCAACCATGATGATGTTGAGAAAATCCCTGAATCAGTCCCTTTACCCAGATCTGCACCAGAAGCTAATGAGGTCCATTCTGGGTTGAGACCGATCCTCCGTCCTGCTGACAAACCAACCAACCAACAGATGGACAAGGCGACGACACAACCTCTTTGGCAAAGGTAACAAACTGACTCCCCCTTCAGCTGGATAGAGGGATAAAAATTAAGTCTCAATCCTGTTTCCAATTTCAACCCCTATCCCCTGTTTTCAAGTTCCCCTCAGACAGATGGAGACATGTTAGGAGTCGTGGTTGAAACCCTTCAGGACCCTCATATGTCATCAGTCATCGTCGATTGCGTTTGCGTTAACAAGACGTGACCGGACGTTTCTAATCTGCTGTCTTCACCTGTGATGATTTGTGGTGGTGCCTCAGTGTTATCTATCACAATAACATCTTCACGCTATCAATCAAATAAAAACAACACTGCATCATTACCTGGACACAAGCAGTGCTTTATACGCTAACGTTAGCAACCTGTGCTCCGACTCTGCCAGTCTGCTCTGATATTAGAGGAGCGGTACCGAGTGACGCAACTTCACTGCTCGACTTTAGTTACATTATATGTCATCAAAAGAGGGATGTAATATTGAAATATGTCAAGATGTGGGACTGTCACCAGAAATCAGCAATAACAATCTAACGTTAGCAAGCTAGCTAGCTACAGAGACATCAGCTACCTGGGAGCAACTGCTTTGTGCCTGTAGTAAAGAAAAGGGACAACAGGTGATGTGGCAACAGACAGAAAGATCCAGATGAGAGACGGCTGATCGGCTTGTTTCCTGACTGTGGAGACGACAGGCTGTCTGTGTGGCGTGAAGACGGACAGACTGACCCGAGGCATCAACACAATAACAGCAGACTGAGGATCTTACGTGAGTGTGATTATGGAAAGAAGGCATATTGCAGCACATGATTGAATACCTAATATGTTTGGCCAACACACCCCTGCATTATTCAGAAGGCAAATCCTAAAGCGCACACACACACACACACACACACACACACACACACACAGAGTAATTGACAGTTTAGAGGCATGCATCACATGCAATACTGTTTGTGTGAACACATGAAACACACAAAAAATGCACACAAACAGCTCCATTTATAATAATGCGTAATGTTTACCCTGGTCAGTCACACACACACACACACACACACAGAGGTAAACATTTTTGCAGACACACACACTGGTTAGTTACAAACACTGACTCCTGCACACTCAAATTGAACTAAGTTAATAATTAATGTCCAGAAATATAAACACATACTCAAAAACCACACAAACACACACACACAAACACACACACACAAACACACACTGTTGTGTGTTTCCTGTGAGACCTCCGCTGCCGCCTTATTACACACTTTATATAACGTCTCCCTTCTTCCTCCTCTCACTCCGTTTGCTTTTCTCAGGACTTGTCCTCCCTTTTCCCTCCGTCTCTATAATCCGTCTCTTCTGCAGCGGCACACATCAGATATTTATTATCTGCGGACCCAAAAGGATCTGCCTACAAGATCTGACAAGGTAGAGGGGGGGGGGCGGTCAAATTAGATTTTGGCAGGTATTATCTGTTTCTGAGACGTATGGACGTCCAAGGACATCGCCGGCAGGGTAAACAACGAGGCAGCAGGATAAATAAAACAAACACAACAAATAGAGTGTAGTGATGATGTGGACACAGTGAGGGACGGACGGACGGACGGGCGGTGGGAGGAGCTGTTGGGTTTGTTAATGACGGCGGTGCAGCAGACAACATTGTGTGTTTTGTTGCCTCCTTTGTGTTTAGCTTTGTGTTTAACACTGTCTCACCTGCTCAGACCTGCTCCAAGTAGATTGATAATAATAATGATAACTGCTCAATAAACTAGTTTTTTCATCAAAGATTGCACAATTATCAATGTGACAAATAAGGGAAATGGCCATAAAGCATGTTAATAAACTAAGTAACCAAATATTTTTTATTTTATTTTTTATTTACTTGCTGTGTATAAACAATAAATATATTATTTTTGTTTTCCAAAAAGAATTTCAGTTTGAAAAACATGAAAAATGAGTGAACAGGAGGCTGTTAACACTCGTTCTCCTGGACTTTGTCACTCTACACTGACGTCACCATTTCCTCCCATCAGCATTATGTGAACGTGTCGTTTTGGGTTTTGCTTTTCTTTGTAATTTTTCTCCACAGAAGACAGAATCAAAGGCAGAGAACTTTCCATAAACACTAAATTGACGAGTCAGTTATCCTGCGGGTGATTATTTTTTAATACTCGTGCAGTGCACGTTCAAAACATGCTGTCGGGCACGGATGATCTGGTAACGTGAGGGCTTTAACGATCCAGTCTTAAGCCTCCTGAATGGTTGACAGGCTCATCGGGGCCGCCCTGCTAACATTAAACATGTTTATTATGTTATTTATGATTTAAAATATGGATGATTACAACCACAACCAATGAGAGAGACATTCCCGAGCAGCTGACGGTGCTGCCAGGCAATGGCGACGCTCACGTTAGCTGGAAATCTCACGTCCAGCTCTCGCTGTAGCATAGAAGACTACTGTATGAGCAGCCTCTCCACGTCCATCCAGACAGGTTCAACCTTCTGCGCTTGTTTTTGTTTGTTTCTCACTGCAACACGTTGCTACAGAAAGCACCACTCATCTCTCTGAATGTCGTTAACGTCTGCTGACCCATGAGATCACGTGAGGTGGATCGTGTGTGAGCTCAGCTTCAGCCTGCCGAGCCATGACGACAGAACGCAGCGATGTTCGCTGTTCATTCAGCATGAACTGATGTTGAACGTGTTCAAATCGCACCAAATTCATCACAACACTTCTGTTGGTCCTCAACAACAAACCTGTTAAATGTGAAGTAGATGGAATGAGAAGATCTGCGACAGACAGACTTCATAAGATTTCTTACTTTAGTTCAGTTTCTATGAGCAGACATCTCCCCATCAGGGATCGTTCTGAGAGCCACGTTCTGTTAGTTTAGTTGCATCAGATATCAAAAGCACCAGAAATTACAGCGATTTCATTAAAAACAATTAAAATATTCCTGTTTGACTCAGCAGGACATGAACGGGGAGTGAAGGCATTTAAAATCCTGATCAGTTTCAATTTACCAGTTTATGAGTGAAAAATGGAATTTATTGAATTAACATGTGAATACATGAGTTAATGTAGCTCTGATGTTCATTTCAACGTTGCAACACATCTCCTCAAATATATTGAGCTCATCTTATTACTCACTTTTTTATTTTTCCTGTTGGGTTTTAAGTAGCTGGTGTGGCTGTGTATGTGTGTGTATGTGTGTGTATGTGTGTGTGTGTGTGCGTGCATGTGTGTGTGTGGTGGAGGGGGGGCTGTTGTTTTAATTGTTGCTGCTGCTGTTTTTAATTTCTGTAAAGCACTTTGCGCTACATTACCATGTATGAAAAGCGCTCTACAAATAAAGTTTGATTGATTGATTGATTGATTGATCTACACGTCAGAGCTCATGAAGACATGAAATGAAACAGGTTGACCCTCAACAAACATCCACAGACACGTCCGTACTTACAGCGCTACTATTCATCTCTAAGTAAGAACAATAATTACTAAAATAATTTGGACTTTTACCTAAATTTTCCATTGAAGTAAAGATTAACACGTTCCAGAAGGGTTAGAGTTTGATATCCAGCATTAGTGTTTCATACAGACGAACGGTCGGCCCGTAGACGAACACTCGGCCCGCAGACGAACGGTCGGCCCGCAGACGAACGGTCGGCCCGTAGATGAACGGTCGGCCTGTAGACGCTTGTCTGCTTTCAAAGAGAATTTTTTTGTCTGAAGAAAAAAAGCAGATGAAAAAACAGCAAAACTGAATGTTAGCTTCTCTGCTGCTCTCAGCACAGGTCAGGTTTATCCAGAAGAACAGATAAAACTATACACATCTGGACTGTGCGGTGAACGTCTGGTGAGGTACGATCTGTGGCTGGAGGCTGATCTGACGTATTGAATTGTCTAAACAAACTTTTCTCTCGTGTCTTGGACTCTTGTGTTAGAAGACTTTGGCTGTTGTGTCACGTGTTGTCCTCTGAAGCGACGCTGCTGGTGTGGAAGAACTACACACATTTACACTGACAGGTCTGTGTGTTGTTTACTCACCTCCTCACACAGATGAACACAGCCTGTGTGAATGTGGAAGTTATTCAGTTTCAGGAAACTAGCATGAAACGGGTTATGACAAAGGTTTTCAGAGGAAAGATTAGTAACACGCCGCTTCTGTCCGACCTCCACAGCGTGGACGTGAAACTACGATGTAACTCGCAGACAACGACTTCTTGTGAGCATATGATTAGAAACATATCTTCTATTGTAATCAGAAGACGTGCATTATTTAGTAAAAACAGAAAAATATTTGAGCAGCCAGCTAACAGAGATCAGAGGCTCGTCATCGGCTGTTAAAGGCGAGGAGGCAGTCAGGCAGACGGTTTGGTTCTTTGTCAGCATGCCACTCAGAAACTGTTTCGATAATGACGTCTCTGTTTGAGGGATTTGATGACCATATTTTCAATGTGTAACGTGTATGATGTAGTTGACATACTTCTTGGCAAAGGTGATAAAAAAGTGAATTCCTTTAGTATATTTCAGTGTTAACCCTCAAAGACCCCCGACTCTCTTCTATTTATTCTGTTTTTCCTCCCTTATCCCATCAGTCAGCATCAAGTGTCAGACAACATTTGATTCAGGAGACTAAGTTTCCATCCGGCTCATTTTAAATCCAATTTTACATTTGCTTTGTCTGAGAATGGATTCATTTACCAGAATGCCAGTCAAAACTTGGTGTTTTCACTGTGAACTCAGACAGAACAGAAATGTCCTAAGCAAGTTACAGACATGTATTATAACATTATCAGTGAAAACAGGTGTAATCCTGTATTTCATTTACTGACCATGTAGATGTGTCTGAAGAAGTTCAGAGAGCGAACAGAAAGGTCATGACATCATTACGAACATTTTTCAGAGAAAATATGATACAATGAACATGAACAACAGAAGCAGCTTGGCTTCAACCGTTGGCTCAGAGAAAGATGTCTCTCAATGTGTTTCCTTGATGAATCGATGCTGCACAGCATGATGGTGTAATCACGTTCACTACGGAGCCGCTGAATAACAAGACGTGTCGTTCAAAAGTAAAAACTTTAGAACAATAGCTATTTCATCCGTCAGCAGCTCTATAGGTCTGTGAGGGGGAAGTGAGATGCCACAGCAGTGATGGCAGCTTGTTTTAATTTCACATCCAACTCTGATTCATCTTCTGTGATGAATGCAGCACAAAACCTGATGTACGCAAATGAAAAAGCCAAACACACCAGTCCCTTCCTCCTCCATCCGTCCCTCTCAGACTCAGGTGTGGCCGGCCTCAGTGAAAAATCAAAAGCTGCACAAAACCACACCTCACTGTGAACATGCAGAAACTGCGAGCAGCATTAAAGTTTCACATAACTCGATGGTTTATCTCCTCAAAATAAATTAAACTGAGCCCTGCAAAGACGAGGAGCTCCAGTCAGTTCATCTTCATTGTGAATAAATGACTGTATTTATTTCTGTTCACAGAATCCTGGAAAATAACTATAATCACTGTTTTCTGCCTAAATGCAGAAGCTAATCACACCCTCTTGTACAGAATTATTGACAGCACAAAGGAATAATGTGGCAGAGAAACAGCTCACTGTGTGACTGACAAAATAATGACACAGATATGGATTTTGATCAGCGGTGAGAAGTCAGACAATGATGGCAAAGGACAGACAGATTTGTATCATTGTCATCAACATGTCTTTACTCTGTAAGTATGTCAGCAAGATGCAAAAGGAAGAAAGAAAAGGAAGAATAGCTGCAAGTTTTAGTGCGAACGCGAGAGAAATACCAAAGACGAGCAAATGAGAGCCGAATGTGTGTCAGTGAGGCTGATGTGTGAAGAGACAGACACAGTGACAGAGTTGGACAGAGACCACAGAGGAAATGTGTTGAGACAGAAAGAAAGACGTGTGAAAGAGAACAGATGAAAGCTGAAAGGAGCTGAAAGACGTTCAGAGAGAGAAGAGAGTGAATGAAGCCCTGCGAGCAGCCAACTGGCCTTCCAGCTGCAGACGTGATCGCTGTGTGAATGATCTGCACTGAAATTGGCCATGCACTTCACCAAACCTCAAACCTCCCTCCTACCCCCGGTGTGATGGCAGCTGTCCACACACACACACACACACACACACACACACACACACACTGAAGTGACAAAGATGGTCCACCCATCCTTTCTATCTCGATCTCTTTGGGACACGTGGTGAAAGTAAATGTTGGGGTTCATCAGATCCAATCACTGATGTGGGAACAACAGTCACCTCCAGGTTGATTTGCATTGCAGATGATGGGAAGTGAAATCAGGACACTTGTTGATTTCTGTAACTCACACACACACACACACACATGTTTTATAACACAGTGGTGCGACCTGCCTGACGTTTCTGCAGAGACGCTGACAATCTGTGATTGATAAACCAAATCTTCCCGCGTTGTTGTGAATCCCACTTGTGTTTCTTGCATGACCCGATCGGTCACCTTTGTTGGTTGCCTTCTCTGCGCTCGACTCATGCTAACTCATAGCGTAGCTCCGGTTATGTCTGTGTATCTTGTGGTTTATGAGCTGTAGTTTTCCCAGTAAACACATCGACCTCTTCTGCCTCTTTCCTGGTCTGCTGCTCCTCCTATCGAGGTCACTAGGGGTTGCTGTCTAGCCCAGGGAAACTACAGCTCACAGTCAGCTGTATCAGCTCTGCTGCTGGTCATTTCTTTTAAAAAACAATCACAACAACACATTAACACCAGACGAACGCTGAACATAATGTTAGGAAAAAACATGCTAGCTAGATAATTCTTGTTAGTTAGTAAAAGTGTTGTTGTGAAATTTTAGATGAAAGAGATGCTTTGAAAAAACATAATGACAATTAAAAAATGTAAAATTGTATTTAATTGTATTAAAGCTGTGTAACGAAGGAGTTTTCTATCCAGAAATATTGCAAACAAAGATTATGATTGGTTCTCTGATCGGAGTGTTTAGGATCTTTGTGGTGTTTATGAACTGCACGTGTTAAAGATCTTTAACAATAATGAAGCTTCTTATTGCAATTTTGACCTGATGAAGTTATTTTAAGCATGAAAGTTGTACTTAGATTTAATGTCAATCCATCCAATAGTTTGCGTTGCTCTTAGTGTCGGAGGGTCACCAACGTCAGTGGAGACCATAAATGTCTGAACCACATTTCACGACAATCCATCTGAGATATGATTAACTCTGGAACAAAGTAGCGAGCTGACGAACAGACTGATGAACACTGTTTGATCAACGCTGCTAACATGTCTCATAAAATCATGACAAGAAATCAGATTTTGTTCCGTCTGTGGTTTCCCTCAAAACGTTAATATTAACATGACTTTTCTCTCTAAACCAAGAGCCAACCAAGAAACTCGAGTCTACCTGAACAAGATGATCTGAAAACTATTTCACATTCATTTTATGCAACAAAAAAAATCTGTACTGTGACAGGAGGATTTGCAGCGACGTCCCTGGAGTGTCAGAAAGACAACAGAAGAGATCAGATGTCTCCGGTGTAGCATCGAGTTAGACACACATTATTCTCTGCACTTATAGAAATAGTTTCTTGGGAAACGGCTGCAAACAAACGTGAAATGGATTACAGAGTTTTGATTTCATATTTCAACTGTTGGCGTCGTCACAACACGTGGCAGACTCATCGTACTGGAGCAGACCAGACTGTGAATATTCCCCTAAGTCACTGTTTTACTGGACTTTGTGATAAAAGGTACTGGTGGGCTACTTGTGTACTTCTTTTACTGGATTTACATTTATTAACTTCTACTTCACCTTGTGTGATCGCTGAGTGGGAGACCACTCCCTCTATGCTTCATTCACTGTGAAGGAGAGCGGTGGAGGCGTCTGTAGTGAGATGTGAGTTACTGAAAAGAGAAAAAAAAAACAACCAAGTCATTCTGTCTTCTGTGTTCAGCTTCCTTATTGTTGTCTTCACCATCAACCACCTACAGTCGGCCAATCACAGCTGCAACACAGCTGCTGATCTCAGTCCTCCAGGCTCCGGTCCTGAAACTCACTGGGAGGCTGAACTGCAGTCAGCAGTTGTAGATCTTCTGGTTTTATTATCTCCCAAATAAACCAAAGGAACAACATCAACGTTGAAATATAATTTGATTTCAGCTCCACACATCTCTGCAGACAGACACACATTGACATTCACTCAAATCCAAACACACAATCAGACCAGACAGACAGACACACACACACACACACACACACACCAAGCTGAGGCTGAACCACCTAATGCTTTCACAGTTCGTGGACTCTGGTCATTGAGTGTCGGCCTTTTTAGAGGAGAGCCTGAGGGAGGCAGCCACACTGCAGGAGGAGTGGAAGAGAAAGTGGAGGAATCCCTGCGGGTCGAGTCACACATCACAGAACCGAGCTGAGACGGAAGTTAGAAATTCCACTTTCCTGAGACATCTACTTTAATTCAGACCCCATCAATGTCTTTTTCAATACCCATTACCACCAGTGACACGAGGGAAAAGAGGAGAGAGGTTAGGGATCAATGGTCTGATTAGAGTCTCTAAAATGTATCCTCAAGTGCTAAAGCCTCCGAGCAGCCGTCACTGATGAAAGGACTCTGGATGTGCTAAATAAGAGAGTCGGCACATTATTTCTTTATAGGTTTTCATTTGAGAATATAAAGAGAGTTATTTACTCAGCATCTGCAGCGTTTAATCAGATGATAAACAGTCAGATCAGTTCTTATTTACTAAGAGACTGCAGCAGCCTGCAGTAAAGGACTTATTTGTCTATATGCCACCGGAGGAAACAAGCTGTGAACATAACAGTGACATATGAATCGTCACCTGTAAGTTGCTTATTTTCCACATCCAGAGCAGCGTCATCGTTTAGAGTCGTGTATGTGTCCAATATTTTCTGTCTTTTACCTCTGTTTTTGGTCTCCACCACCAAATATCTGTCTGTTTATCTGCTAAATGCTAAACAACAAAAAAAAATCTGGTTTAGCAGCAGAAAAAAAATTCTTTTGCACAATTTGGTACAAAACAGATGAAGTGCAGCTCATTTACATCCGTAGTTTTAGTAAATATCCTGCTACTCTTCAACGGACATGAAAACAGAATGAATCACCAAATGACTAAATTTGGATTATTTTTTAAATGTAAACTTGAATAAGTCCTCTGTTATAAAGAACTAACTCCTCACCTACCATGAGATCATATTTAAAACAGTAAACAGTTTCTGATCTGACCCTCAAAGGGAGACTGATTCATAATCCTGGAGACAGAACCGTAAACGTTCGAGAACTTTGACTGGAGATAATCTGGAGCCTTAAATGAAATGATTTTGACAAGAAGCCACTGTAACCAAGCTCTCCTGGGTGATATGTGAAGTCTTTTTTTAACATCTTACTGTCTTAGTCACTAACATCTTAGTGTTACGATGGTTAAGATGTGAGGAGACAGAACAACGAATGATTTGTTTGAGCTGTTTGAAAGATTACATTAGGTTCAGCTGGAATCAATAGTTACCCCGAGGTTTCTGAGAACAAACTTTGTGTTAGAAACTAACAGAGCAGGCTTTGTTGTATTATTTAAAAGGTGTTTCAAAACAGCTGCAGACATCCAGCAAGTATTCCCCATTATGTGAAATAAAACAGACCCCAGAACTGATCCCTGTGGAGCTCCACAGGTCAGAGAAGCACAACCAGACACTTTGTCAAAAAACATTAAAAACTGAACCGATCCCAACGCTCTTCAGACGATCTGATGAAATCTTCAATCAAAAGCGGCTCTTAAATCCAGAGAGACGAAGATGCATGTTCCTACACAGTTGGACTGCTTTGTGATTTCATTTGTTACTCAAAGAAAACGTTCTCTGCTGCGTCCCTGACATGAACCGGACTGGATTTTATTAAATAAATAGTATGAGGTTGTGCTGAGCAGCCTCACGGTCACAAGGCTTCTCAACAGGCACTGTTGTGTTGTATAATACACAGAGTTACAATAGCTCCTTCCTGCAGTGTTTCTTTCTTCCTCACACACAACATAAACTCTTTTTTGTCTAAGCAGCGCCTTTAAATTTGACGACGATGCTTTACCATTATTGTATCAGTTCTGACCCATAATGAGGGCTAAAAACTGGACACAAAACTGCTTGTTAGGCATGTTATCCCCCCTTTCTTTTGTCTTTTTCTGGCCTATTGAGCTTCCTTTGCATCTCCTCTGGTCGAGTCTGCAACTTAAAATGTGCAAAAGAAGCAACTTTCTGCAACCGCGAGCTACAAAATCCTCCGAGGTTACAGGTCATCCATCTGCTGTGATCTGACCACAGCAACAAAACACAAGATTTTTACTTCGAAGCAGAAATTTAAACAGAGTAAATAACAGAACTTATTCTAAAAAGAATCGTGATTAAATTAGGATCTCTTTCATTAACCTGTGCAAACAACTGGCAGCATCATCTGTCAGTGTGTTCAGACTGCAGTCTAAACTCTGTGTGGGTGTTTCACTTGTTTTTGCAGACTCCACTCTGGTATTTGCAGTGAGAATGCAGCATCACTAACCAGCTTGACATCCTCTGCCCTCCATTTTGTGGAACATGTTTGGTCTTTACTCGGGCTTAGTTCGTTTTTTTTTTTCCTTCCCTCCCACTCTGAGAAGCTGCTGAGTTTCACCTTCAGCAGAGAGACAGAAAACTGTTGAATCAGTCTGTAGAGCAGTTTACAGTTTAGTTTTTCTAACAGAATACAAAAGATTTGCTTCAATGAAACCCATTACCTTAGGTTGAAACTATGGATTAGTACTAAATTATTACAAATTATAAATTATTGAAAAGCTGCAAATAATTCTATCTCCAGTATATACACATATATATATATATATATATATATATATATATATATATATATATATATATATATATATATATATATAAATTTAAGGCTCCAGATTAACTCCTCATGGCAGTTAGGAGTTAGTTCTTTATAACAGAGAACTTATTCAAGTTTACATTTCAAAAATAATCCAAATTTAGTCATTTGTTGATTGCTTCTGTTTTCATGTCTGTGGAAGAGTAGCAGGATATTTAGTAAAACTATGGATGTAAATGAGCTGCACTTCATCTGTTTTCTGCTGCTAAAACTGATTTTTTTTTTTTGTTGTTTAGCATTTAGCAGATAAACAGACAGATATTTGGTGGTGGAGACCAAAAACAGAGGTAAAAGAGAGAAAATATTGGACACAAACATGACTCCAAACGATGAAGCTGCTCTGGATGTGGAAAATAAGCAACTGTTAAACAAATCAACTTACAGGTGATGATTCATATGTCACTGTTATGTTCACAAATAAGTCCTTTATTGCAGGCTGCTGCTAATCAAACACAGAGCACATCTGAGGCTCTTAGTAATATCATCAATTTTGCAGGTATTTGTTCATAAAGTCAAGTATTAGACAAATTAAAATGCATTGACATCCTGGAGATCTTATGGTGTGAAACACAGAAGAAAGTAGGAGGGAGCTGATGTAGGAATTTGAGGGTATGCATATTGCAGACTAACACAGTTTGCTGTCTGCTGGGCTGCCAGATGCCAGATGCATAACAAACACCATTTGGTTTGTATGTTTGTCAGCAGAGCCTCTCCGTGCCATGTGTGCATACATTTGTAGCGTGCACGGCCCCGGTGGGAGACGCGGTCCTAACTCTGTCAGGGAACGTGCCACGCTCCATTAATTCAGCTCTACAGGACCAAGAAAACTTTTCCTCTTCTGCTCTCCTCATTGGCTGAGAGCTCAGTCAGCAGTTGTTTTGCTCCTTGCAACAGAAATGTATTCCCTCATGTGGAGAAGAGGAGCATGTGTCAAGCTGTTTTGTGATTCTGAATTCCTGACTTATTAAGTAGACTGCATTTTGTGCAGACAAAGTTTTTCAAGTTATTACAAGTCATTTGCAAGTTTGAATTGTCTGAGGAGGCAAACCCACATCAGAGAGCCATTACTGCCTGCTTCAGTGAGGCTAATTCTTTCAAGGCGTAAAATCCACGTGTTGTTTCAGGTTGAGAGAAACTCCTTTAAATAATGTGAACATAAATGTCTAAACATTAGCCTGAGAGGCTTTCTACCGGCCTGTCGCAGCCTTATTACATGACAAAATGTGCTTCTGTGTGTGTGAGAGGGGAGCGCGAGATATAAAAGAGAAACTAAGAGAGGCAGAGAGAAAGCGACAGCCATCCGCAGCTGTTAAAATGAGATCTCACATTATGCTTCATCTTCAGGCACAGAATCTGAGTTGTCCTCAATTGCCTCCCAAAAAAAGCAGGGTACAAGGCAGCGCTCAACAAAACAATATCACGCTGCCTTCTTTTCAGCTTCACATTTCCTCTGATCAAGAGGATGTCTAAACCGCTGAGCTCCTGGAGTTCAGCCTCGTACGTGAGGAGCAGCGGTAATTGCCGACAGGTTGCGCTGCGCTTTCATCAATGGGACAAATAAGACCATTGTGTGGTTTTAATGAGATGTCCCTCATTCTGTTGTTGTGGGCTGATGTAATACTTAATGGCCAATCAAAGGGTTGCCAGGCAACAGTGTGCGTAGATGGACTGTGTAAAAAGGCTGGTGGTGAGTGGACCGGGTGATTACATTGATCTCATTAAGAGGCCTGTAGGAATCATGATGACCTGTTTGTTTGACTGAAGAGGGACGTGAGGGACTTTTGTTTCCGCACATCTGTCTGTCCTCCTGTCCTGCTGTGAACCAGAGGAGGTTTGTCTGTTAATTGATGTCAAGTCAATTTTATTGATTTATTCCCAGAATTGTAAATAACAAATTCAAAAGGGCTCAAAGGGCTTCACAACACTCACTGTGCCCAGAGCCTTGAGTCAAGGACACCATTCACACAGAGGGACAGAGACAAGGACACCGTTCACACAGAGGGACAGAGACAAGGACACCATTCACACAGACGGACAGAGACAAGGACACCATTCACACAGAGGGACAGAGACAAGGACACCATTCACACAGAGGGACAGAGACAAGGACACCATTCACACAGAGGGACAGAGACAAGGACACCATTCACACAGAGGACCAGAGACAAGGACACCATTCACGCTATAGGTGTCACAGTGTTTTTGTTTTTTTCTTGTAGCACAGATGACTGTCCCATTTTTAATCTTGTCCAGGATCGTTGGTTTTATAACTCATTTAATTTTTTAAATCTTATTTCAAAAGATGGTCTTCATGGTGTCATCAGTGATATAATCTCCTTATTGCCAAATTTAAACAATTTATTAACAATATAAATGTAACAATAAGGATATCTGCCATCTAGTGACTCTTGTTTGCTGTGTCTCTTATATCAGCAGTTATCATGGTGTCTTTTCATTGGCTGCAGCTTCAGGTTGGAGGAGGTAACGTTAACTCGCTGCGCTACAACATGCTGTGTGGTTTTTTTTCTCTTGGCACGCCTGCTGGACGCGACACTGGTGCCGTGGCTAAATCCCTCGATTCAACCTTTGTTTTCGAAGGTCGAGATCGTGACGTCATTTGGATCGATATCCGACTCATGGTGACGCCCCTCATGCACACAGAGGGAGAGAGAGACACCAGCGGCTATGTGACATTAGAAGTGAGGCCGAGTCACCCGGAGGACTAAAATCAAGATCCGAAAATGGAACCAAACAGCCGGAGGGAGAGGCGAGGAGGGCATCGCTCACACAGAGGGAGAGAGAAGAAATGAAAAATGTCTGAACAGGAGAAAGGTCACAGGTCAGACGACGGTTTAACAAAGGCACAGTACTGAAAAGAGGATAGGAAGCAGAAAACAGGGAGGCAGAGGAGGCGAGACACCTGCATATCTACCTCATTGTTTGAATCCGTCAGCCATCATTCAAGAAATCCGCCCTGCTCTTCTGTCTCCAGTGCTGTGCTGCTCACAGTAGATATATTCACCCTAATTAATATGTAAATGTGGTGACATTTACCACAGATTTTGTTTATTCGAGTGCTGGCATCTAATGACTACACACATCAAATGCTGCTTTGCGTTTTGTTCATCAAATTCCCATATGTACATTTTTGGCGGGGCAGCAAATGAGGCGTCATGAAAGTAATGTTGACTAATATCAACATGTAGATTAGAGTCTGAGCCACTTTGTTAATTGGTTTGTCTGCGTGTTCGCACATAAACACACCGTTCTGCACAGTTTAACAGATGACCAGCAGACTTAATCGACTCCTCTGATCATAACGCCAACGCGTACTGTAAAGATGTACGTATGCATGTTGGTATCTGAGACGACATCGAGTAAATAAGTGAAAGTAATAAATGAAAACAGTTGTGTGGGCGGATCGTCAGCGGGCTGGTTATAAAGAGCCGCATGTCTCAGCCTTCGACACAACATCGCAGTCGCAGCTTTTTTTGGTCGCTCTCGACTCGACACCATCATCCACATGATTAACATAAGTTTTGCTTCTGCAGCAAAATAAAATCAACCACATTATCAAACCGCTTACATTTGTATTCAGAGCGTCACACCAGCACATTAGGGAAAACAAATTATGAGTATACAATTTGATGTAAATGTGCTTAAATGTGCAGGAACACCTGTATGTTTTTGGAGGAGAGGGCAGCAGCTAATGTGCAGCCATCAGAAGACAAACTGTCACTTGGCAGCCTTAAATATTTAGCAGAATCATGTCTGGGAGGAAGTTAAGTGGTTTACGCTAATTCATAAAGCATGGCTCATAAAGCACTGTTCAAGCTTTTATCTCAGCATTTAGACGACTTGTCCTTCACAACCCAGCCACATATAAAATGCTTCCCAAGTTATTCCGATGCATTAGGCTACTAATGCACTACAAATTTCACTACAAACTCTAAACCTAATGTGAAGCATGATACGGGTTTTAAATTGGTAGAATGGAGGGAACGTTATTTTATACTTGAGTTAACTCTCAGCGCTCATTTTAGAGGAGTGGTTTTTGAAAACATTCAGTCACAATCTGTGTCGGAGGAAAACTTTCTGAATGAAGTGGAGGCAGTTTCAACAAAGCTAGAGTTCATCACTGTGTGTGTGCAGCAGGGTCCGAAGGAGACCACTAGACTACAGTTAACAATGTAATCTTGTGACAGCGTGCGCTCGAGCTGGCATGGACTCCACGAGTTATAATAATCATGTTATCGCAGCATGATTTGATAGTTATCCCTAAAAGCTTCTCGTGAGACTGTGAGAGGACACTTTTATTTGAATATCCGTCAGTTGAAATCACTCCACTGGTTTCACGGTCTCTTTAAACATCAACGATCTTCTCTAATGCGACTTGGCACAATAGGACGAAAGGAGTTAACACGCTCACCTGTTACCGACCGACCTCTCAAGTAGAGAAGTCATTAGAAAAAAGGATCACATGGGAGACGGTGATGCAACAGGCTGGAAATGAAGAAGACAAAGACTCTGTCTTTCTTCTCGTCTCTCTCAGTCTGTCTGTTGGAAAATGAAAAGCTCTCTGAAGACCTGCCGTGCCATTAAAGTTGACTTGACTTTGACTTTTTAGAGAAGAGAAGGCCAATTTAGACTTAAAAGTGCAGTCACATCACAAACGCCAAAGACAATTAAAATCTTGATTTCACACTTTTCAACTTCACTTGGAAACTTTGCAGCGGTGAGTCGGAGCAGAGAGCTCAGGATGTTCACGCTCATGAAAATGCAGGTTTGTTTCACTCATCACTGAAAACAGCTGTTTGTTTTAATGCTCATTCACAGACGGCCTTGAAGTGCTTTTGTTAATGAACTGAAGGAGCCGAGACTTGTTGTTTATTTGCTGCATTAAGAGAAGATCCAGTATATTTAAGCCTGATGTATTTCCCTGGTGTGTGTGACATGTTCTCCACTTTCACAGTACCAACTCTACAGTATACGTTAAGTCACTATGGCTCTTTTTTAACACTCGGTGCTGTCCGACATGAAAGTGAGAAGTAAAGCTCCGGCCTCGTTGCTGGAAATGGGATTTAAATCACAGATCAGAGAGAGGTGACTGGTTCTACTGCTATGTGAGCACGCAGAGCTTTTTGGGAAGCTGACAGGCTGACCTCGCTAGTTAAAAACACCTACGTGATTATCTAAATGATGAATGAACGGCAAACTATTAACAACATGGGCACTGAGATGTAAAACAAGAGGCTCACACGCTGCTCACGCAGGCAGACGTGTCTGTTGTTACAGTTCACTGTATGAAGCACCTGATCTGATCTACTGTATATTCCTCTTCATCCGGCCCTTTCACACTTCATACTGCTGCACGCATTAGCAGGTGTGCTGGGAGACGCCCACACAAACGCTGCACACAAGTCCTCCCAGTCTGCAGCCGTCTGGTTGTTGAGCTTGAGCGAATAAAAAAGGGCCGTCCGTCTCTTTTCCATCCACTACAAATCTTTTGTCTTTTCATTTTGACACCATTCACCTTCACAGCACAGACAGTATATCACACAATGCATCCATATTTAGGGTTAGTACTGTTCAAATAAATTAGATTTCAATCTATTTCTGAAAGGTACAGTATAATGAAGAGGCCCTTCATTAACATTAATGTGCAGATTGTTTGATTTCTCTCGTCGACCTGTATTCAGACTTTCTAAAGCCATGTACAGAGAGAGTAACCTACACGTCTTCGTCGTCCTGTATGACCAGCAGCCTTTGAATCCTGGTTTGATCTGCAGATTCATTTCTTCAAGATGACAAACTTCAAATAGTAGCAAGTTAAAAAAAGACAGAAGGTTTGTCAGTTTTATGGGACTTTTCTGCTTTCTGGGCAAAACAGAGCTGAAGAGACAACAACAAAAAAACCTTTAGTCTTAAAAAATAAAGCTGAGGGGGGAAATGAATATATTCAAAAGATTTCATATTTACTGTTACTTTGCTGAATTAATTACCTCAGGGACAGGGTTTGATTCCTGCATTCGCCCTCAGCTTTCTGGAAGACGACTGATGTTCTGTTTTTTATCAGCAGCTTCACATTGTTGTTGTCAGTCTCACTGCCGAGCGCGTCCTGACAGCGCTCCAAGAGTTTATTAATTTTCTTCTTCTTTGTGATTATCAGTCTTTCTACCTCCATCGCTCTCATCAGGGACCTCTAACTTTGTCTGCAAATGAACAACATTGATCAGATATCACATTATTGTGCAGCCGCATCATCACCACTCTCACAACCTGCACACACAAAGACCAGGCAAGTGCACGTGACAGAAGAGAAAAGGACTGTAACCAGGAGCAGAAGCTCGTCCTCGCTGCCGTCAGTGTAAAAGTGTTCAGTCACAAACATATTAGTCATGACTGGTGAGTAAAACAGCCAATATGACGATGACAGTGCACAATCTGTTTTTGTCGGCTGATTTCTGACAACAGGACTGTTGAGACAGTTAGCTAGTAAATATTAGTACAATGTGTCATCAGAGCAGAGCTGCACTGTGACAGAAATAAGGAGGTGAATTTACTTTCTACAAGCCAACAAGGCTGTCAGATGGAGGACCAGCGTTCGAGTCACAACACTGGATATGTTTCAACACACCTGGACACGTTTCCAGCCGTGTTTAATGGGGTGAAACCAGGTGTGTTTTAAGGAGAGCTGCAGACTCTTCCAGCTGTATTTGTGGTGGGAGCAGGACCGTCTCCATCCGTCAGCGTGGCGACCAAAACAGGTATTTTAACCCTCACAGGAACATAAAGCTCAGCGTTGTGACAAGAGAGGAATAAAACATTTAATCAAACAAACGAGAAGTTGTAACATAAAGAAACATCTGTGGTTTTGCAGAAACGTACTTAGGTACTAAGGTTTACTCTGGCGACTGGGTCGAGAGAAGAATATCTGTGAAGATGCTGAACCTCCTGTAGTCTGAGCTCCACCTAAAATCATCTTCCAGTTAAATTTGGGAGAATTATCCTAAAATCTGGCAGCTTTTTTTTCTGCCAGACTCGTGACGTGGATTCACCCTCAGTTTGCCCTGTTATGTAAACTGGCCCAGTTGTTCCTGTTATTCTTCTCGGCATCACTGAGGATCCCCGGGACCAAAAATAGTCTCTGCAGCAGGAGCTGGATCGAGGAGGAGGCAGAGGAACAAGTGACAATGAGAAAATAACTGAAAATAGGCAGATAAAGTGCCGGTGTTAGTGAGAGAGAGCATCATCCAGTGAGAGGTGCACACACACACACACACACACACACACACAGGAGGTAGAGGAGGAGTCTGATTGATGGTCTGTCTCGCAGGGCTCTGGATAAAGGGGGGTCGGGGCTCTGGGCTTCAGCCACAGGAGCGTGTAATGACTGCTGAGGAATTTCAATGGCCCCAAAGCCCTCAGAGATCTCCACTAGAGCCTCGTCCTCCTTCTCCTAAATCTATCGGTCTCTGTTAAACTGTCTCTCTCCTCCCTTTCTATTCCACAGATTTCCTCCTGCCCGTCTCTCACTTGTTCTCGCTCCCTCTGTGCAGTTGGAGTGAATTAATTGACTATGTGCAGTCTCAGCACACAGCGAGGCTTCGGCTGCAGACCCATTCATTAAAGAGAGAAGCTCACAGGTTTCTGTTTTCTTGTTTACTGGGAGTGAGTTGGGTGTGATGGTGTAGAGACAGAAAATAAGATTAGAGAGTGAATCGATAATGAAACATTGCTCAGCTTGTCAGGATCTATATCACAGCCCAGATAATTGATTTTAACATTTTTCAGAATGTTGAAATTGTTTTGAAATCGCTGTCTTTGTGCGTTTTATTATAAAAGATGTTCAGGTCAGACACCAGGATCACATGTTAGCAGTTAAGAGTTAACAGATACCTCAGACAGACGCTACAGCCTGAAGGCGAGGTAAGTTTGTTTACGTGGCACCAGTCAGACACATGGTGACGCAGGGTGCTAACAGGAACACATTCAGTCATTTTAAATACTGTTTTTAAAAGACAGTTAAACAAAGAGGAGTGGTTTTATTGTTGGTGCTGCAGTCGTAAAGACAACTGGATCACTTTCCACTTTCCTCAGAGCAGCAACGACTCAGGATGAGTTTATTCACTGAGTCTATAATGAAGACAGCAGATAGATATGCTGCCTTCATTTCCTGGATATTTCGTGTCCGGTAGCAGAAAGCAAAGTGAAAGGGAGGATTACAGGAACCGGGCTAAACACAGATGATGTTATTCTATCGCAAATATACTGCAATCTTAATTCATCTATAATGATCAGTTAGAGCAATAAACACAACGTGTCTATTGCCAATTTAAGGAAAACAAGAGAAAAAGTGAAAAAACATTATCTTTCCATTTCTCAGATGTGAATATTTGCTGGTTTTCTGAGCCTTTAACAGTAATAAACTCAGTCTGTGCTGCTCAGCATCACCAGCACGTTGAATTTGTCATACTTGGCCTAAGAAGGCGACGCTGTGCGCTGTTCCAGACTAACAGCTGAAGAGATTTCATTTTCCCAAATGTGAATTCAAACAGTTTACGTGTCTTATAAAAGGTAGAAGCTAACAAGTGTCAGTCTGTGAGTTTGTTGAACAGTTTTCAGTTAAATGTGTGAAACAAGGTGTGTGGTTACCACAGGCTGAAGATGTTTTGTTCTCCAACATAAACTCATCATTAAATGTCCACAGTTTAATTATGAAGCTCTTCATGTGTTAAAAACGGTTAGCGGTTGCTAACAAGTGTCTAAATGAGACTACAGAGGTTGTCGGGGACATTAAACGTCCTCACAGCGAACACGGAGACTCATCTGCTCACTAGTTACACACTGTTCTGACTCTGACTTTACAACTCGTACATTGATCAGTTTATAGAAAACCTGGATAGTAATTGTGCAGTAAGACGCTCAGTGGTGGAGACGTTTAAGTCACGTGACCGTGATGTCGTCTGTTTGTAGCCTCACGTTTACAAATCATGAAAGTTCATCAGTGAATATCTTGCTGAACAAAACATGTAAGTATCATAAACTTGTGCTCGTCACAGAGATTATTTTCTGCAATAATCCAAAATCAAAAAATCCCAACAGCTTTCTGTCGAGGGAGCTAGTGATGCTAACTCTATACTGTTAGGAAATCCTCATCATTAACTGCAGGTCTTATTTCAGATTTAGTGTGAATATAACAGTCTGTTTAAATCCTGTGTGTTCTGTCCTATTTCTAAATGTTGTCTGCTTCTGTCTTTGTCCCTCAGTTTGTTTCTCACCATCTTCCTTCAGTCTGGGGGGGAGAAGTTAATGTCACACCGAAAGTTGATGACACACTGTTACTGCTAATCAGAAGGCTCAGCTGCCTCACCACAAATCATGTGGGAGACACAAAGTACCACCGCAGGATTTCATTTGCCGAAGGTCCGCACAACCCTGACACCTGGTCCCTATTGATCCAGCTCCATGTCTGCGTCTGAAGGCCGTCTTTATACTTATATATATGAAAACAGGCTGAGGAGGACGGAGGAGGAGGGTGTGGAGAACAGATGTCACCAAAAACAACAACACATTTACTGTATATTCACATGAAATAATGCACTGATGTATTTTAAGAAAAGATCAAATATGACTCGGGTAGCGTCGCTGTTCTGGCGGCTGCATCTGTGCAGCAGCGAGAGCTCAGGAAGACACATTAGTGGTGACACATGCGGGGAACGTGTCTCTGCTTCCCCGAGGCTGGTGTCTGTTTTCAGGGTTTCTTTATTTCCATATGAAACGCACCGTTTCTCACCCACAGAACTTCACAGAACCACAGCTGTTGTTTGTGTGTGTGTGTGTTTGACAGTTTAAATATAGGGAGTCTCTTAATCCCCCATTTTGGGTACGATCTGTTGTAAATCATGCACTGACTGAAATAC
Source organism: Pagrus major (assembly GCF_040436345.1). NCBI lineage: Eukaryota > Metazoa > Chordata > Actinopteri > Spariformes > Sparidae > Pagrus > Pagrus major. The sequence continues at coordinate 935,292 of NC_133220.1, read as the reverse complement.
TTGAAACGGGCTTGTTACAATACACTTTTCTAAACTTGACCCGAATTGAAATCCCATATTTTCCTACAAACTTGCTGCTTAGTTACAACCTGAGAACATTTATGTATTGTTACTGCATAAAAAGAAGCCAGCCAGCACACATACACATCATTTAATTGTGTTGTTGTCTTGCCAACTTAATCCATTACATAGTTTCTGAGATACTTCAGTGTGGACTGAAGTGGCTGACTCTGCCGTCCCTTAAACCTCACCGCTAGCGTGGCTAAATTGTTGGGCGGTAAACACCAATGTTTTTTTCTGGGTCTGTTGGAGAGCTGAGACAAAGAGAGAGGAAGGAGGACAAACAGGGAGGTTATTAATCATCAGCCACAATCCGGTCAAACTGTCCTTTGGAGATAAACTCAACCTCCACAGGCGAGCCCAGTGTGAAATGCTCCTAATAGCTCTCATGATTTCAAGAAGACATCCCCCCCTCTCCACTTTGATAGCTCCCCAACAGCCAAACAAAATCTCTGTAGGAACTCTTCAGCCGTCTCTGTGCTCCTGGCGTCTCCTCTGGCCACAGAAACACAGCTCCCTGACCTGTGTGTTGGAGCCATGTGGGTGATCCAGAAATGAGAGCATTTTATTCACTCACTGCTCATTTTCAGCGGTGGTTCAAGAGCTCAGGCTAAATGTCTGTAAGTGAAGTTGAAAAGCAGAAGAGCTCCAGCTTAATGTCTGAAATGTAAATGTAAGTGGTCCAGAAATACCTGCAACCTGGCAACTGCTCAGAGCTCAAATGAGTCTGATGCTTAAAACACCAACCGTCGATTTTAGACTTTGGCTTTAAATAAAATGTCACATGTCTTATAACATGTTTTTATTTTTTGTTTTAAGCTTAAGAGATTATTCTGCTATTGCTGGGTACAGCCAGGGTTTCTTATATTTCGTACTGCACTGTGCCAGAGTTACTGAGGAAGGAAAAAAGCCCTGGAGCTAGCAAGCTTGCTAAACTATAAGCTTGAGAGCCAGAGGTCACTATTAGCAGTCCGGGTCCGGACCCAGATGCCATTATCCCAGACCTATAACTTATAATATATCCAGAATTATTAAATGTTGACAGAGCATTGCTATTTTAACTGGTGCAGCTTTTCCAGCACTGGCTTGGCAGCCCCCCGGAAACTAACAGGCCAGTTGCATGCACCATGAGGACGGAGGAATCAGTCAGAGACGAGGCGTTTCACAAGACCAGCTCTGCAAAGAGAGAAGTGGACAACGAAAACAGAGCTTTTCATCAAGAATCAAGAAAAATAAACCAGTCTGCCTTCAGAGACAGATTTGATCATATAGCAGCATATTATTTTTTTCTTGTACGTCACATTCATCATTACGAATGTGCAAGACAGGCAACACATCACAGATCTCATCAGACCGCATCCATGAGACCAGAATTCAAAGGTAACAACTGCTGCTCACTCACGCCAAGATCGACAGAGGTCAGTGTGAAGACGGGATAGAGTATGGAGGTGATTTACAGCGGCTCTGACCAGGACTACGACTCCGGGGACGAGAAGACACGGCAGGAGAGGACAGAGAGGACAGGAGAGGACAGAGAGAGAGAGCCAGAACATTTTCACGTTACTCTGTGAACTGAGGATTTATTTGGACCGAACCAGAGGAGACTGTGGAGACGAACCAACACTGTTCTGGTGACTGTGATTCAGTTTGTGTCCAGTTTGAATGAAGTGTGTTTTCTGAGTGAACGAGGCGATAAAGCTCGTCTTAGTTTGGTGAAAGAGAGAACCTTGAATCTAGACGTTCAGGTTTACTTCTCTGTTTAGTGAGCAAAGGTACTGTTACAAATATTTATTTATTGAGCCAACTTTGTTGACTTATTAGACTAAGAAGCAAACTTGCTGCTTGCACGTCTCCTTGCAGAAACTATCAGTCAATCTCTGCAACAGTAGACGTAGAAAAACAAACGTCTTGTTGTTTCTCGTTCAGTTTCTGAATGTTTTAAACTAAATTCTGTCCAAATTTTTCAAATTGCCCCTTAAAACACATTGTTTTATTTCCAGTTCTGATGATGGATTTAATGAGGAGTTCAGTCATTGCACTTCCTTCTCATCTGTTGATCACTGCACACAGCATCTTCTGAGAAGGGAAGAACGCACAAAGCTACTTAGCCGTCTTGCTAATTGTTAAAGGCCACGGCACACCGATTTATGCATGTTCTCACATTCATAAATAGGCTACCCACTCGCCAGCACTCTTGATTTATTCATTACATTGTCTCTAAAAACTTACACCCACATGCACAAACACATCACCGTAATGTCACACAGGTTGAAAAAACAGATTATTTCCTCCTACACAAACGCAGACATGCTGCATTTGTCATACCTGTTCAAAAATCCATCTGCTTGTATTCAATCTTTAGAAAACACACACACATGAACGTCCACGTGGTGGGTATGTGGGTGGGTGTGTGTGGCTTCCTGGAGCATGATGGGATTTACACTAACAGGAGCAAGCTGTCACTCTATACCACACATCCGTGAGCTTAATGGGTGAATCACAGCAGCGGTAACGTGATCCCGTCCAAATACACACTGTTTAATCGTAGTTATCGCAGAGCGCCACAGCAGGGAGTCCATTTTCATTTTAATAAACCTTTAAAAGCTTCTCGATTGTCATTTATTTTCCTGCCTCTCTTCTTTTATGACTGTATAAGCTGCCGCTGAGTGTTTTATGAAGATGTACGAGTGTCATAAAAATGTGTTTAGGTTTCCTCGTCACTTGCATTGCCTTTCATGATTGTAATGGTGCTGCTGAGACGCTGCTGTGATGTCGTCTATAAAACAGACATTAGTCAAGTCAATACGAGGCGTCCCCAGAGCACTAATGTACACACACACGGGCGTGGCAGCAGTGGTGCTTTTTATTCTCATTACCTGCTTTTATGCCCTCTGATTTTCTCTCTATACACAGAGCTTCAAATATGAATATAAAAAATGTTTCGAGGGCAGATGATGGTGAATTTTCAGGAGAGACTGAAACTCATGACTGTGTGAACATGATGAGTTATTTTACAAAACAATTAAAGTCGCATCTAAAACCCTGTTTCCATTATTAGCTTTGACTGAACATGCATTAAAATTTGTTATGTAAAAGAAACTCAGCTGATCACCTTCATGACAAGATTCATCCAGAGGAAATGTGGTTGAAAGAGCCGTCATTTAAATGTTATCTGCTGTTAGATCTGATAATTTTTTTGTGTAAAATGATGCACCGTGCATTTAAAAGCTAAAGACTGCAGGTGCAACACATCGCTGCTGCTGATATCTGCAGGTGTCCAACTATCTTACAGCCCTTTTCCACCAGTGTGATGCAGAAATTCAGTGCAGCGATGCAGAAAATCCATATGCAATTTTTCTGCTCGACAACTATGCACACTGGGTCCGTTGCGAATTATAAGCAGTGTCCTGTTTCATTTTCGTCCCAGTCCCCTCGTTCACTGAGTCGTTAACTTCACCATCGGATTTGGTCACTTTTTTGTTCATGAATGAGGTCCAGTTAAGCTCCTTTCTGTGGCCAGCAGGATAAAGTGTCCATCAGCTACGTTGCATCTCAAGCCATATATTGTCCTGGGCTTGCTTGTGGCGGTAGTGTTGGATGGTTTAAGACCAAACTGATCAGGTTTTCTCCCATTTGGACCCGGACATCAGCTGAAACAAAGGATTTCATCAGCTGATGTTAAATTTCCGTGACAATCCATCCGAGCGTGAAAGGGCTTTAGCGCTGCAGTTATGCTATCAGCTGTGAGGCTGTGCTGCCAACACCTCCTCATACCTAAACTACTGAACAGGATTATTGCTAATGACATATCACTGATCCCAAAACAACCTGACCGCTGCAGTGTACCAGCGTCAGACGTACGGACTTCTGTCTTGTGCTCAGTTTGGTTTGGAAAACGTGTTTTTTTTCCCTTTTAACCCTTCCCCCGTCTTTGTGTCTGCTTTTGGGTCAAACATACATAAAACCTGCAAATTGTAACGGCAAGTTCTGTCACATTATTCATCGTCCATCCTCGTCCTTCACTTTGTGTGGACTAGTCGCTCTTTACATTACTTCGCCTGACGTCCTCCTTAGTTTGCAATAATAATTACGGCCAGTAGAGGTCGGCAGCGAACAAGAAACATCCTTATCTCAAACTATGAAGCAGTCGGAGCGGACGCAAACACATGTAAACATGACCCGCTGTGTGTGTGTGTGTGTGTGTGTGTGTGTTGGATGGTCACATGGACTGCTGACCCCAGTAAACAACACATACAATTCACCCCGATACTTAATTGATCTGAAATGAATCTTAATGTGCTGTACGTGGCGTTCTTAATGATCCATTAATCATTGTCAGACTAACTGATACCTTTGGTGTAATGACCATAAACAAATGAAACGGAGGCTGAATGACTGATGGCTTCTGTCTCACACCACTGAGACCGTTACTGTTCCTTAAAGACCAGATTTGACATAAATCATTTCAGGATGTGAGAACAGGAGACGACAGCAACAGCACAACTTTAACAATTAAAACGAAAGGCCTCCTGTTTTCTTCTCTAAAGTTCAACATGTTTGACAATACCACCTGTCAAACATGTTGGAGGGAGAAGTTTCTTTGTTCACCAAAGAGACTAAAAACTTACTTGACGACTGAAGTTTTGCAGTTTTCAAAGATCTTTTAATGTACCGAGAGTTTCACAGACCCACAGTGTTGGTGAGAACGAGGACTGGCGACATGTAGACGACAACTTCAGGATGTTGTTCTGTAAAAATGTACTTAATGCAGACGACCGTGATACATGGCAGTGTGGGTCTCCATACATACATGAAGTACTTAGACAGCAGAAACAACTGTTTGCATGTCTGTGTGGATTTTATGGTCAGCAGCGTGTTAATATATCACCCAGATGGACTCACAGCCCAGGTCAGCTGCTGAACAATCACCCATTTATTTTCTGCGCTTCAGTAAATATAAAAACAGCATCCGGCTGCGTCGCCGGTCCTGCTTTGGCTCAGTGTTCACTGGAAACTATTCAGAGGAGGAGCAGCTGTTCTCCAGCAAACATTTAGAAAAGAGTTTAGGGTTGTTTTGCCAACATATTCATCATTGTGCCAGCTTAAACAGGCCGACTCATACAACGCTCTGCTGTTACAGTTAGAGACCTTTTCCAGGTTGTTCCAGACTCATGATGGTTTACAGAAGCCGGTGCAACACAGGCTGGACAGGAAATGACATCAGGACGGGCTTTCCATACACATCCACAGGTTCTGCTCTAACAAAAACAGACCCGGACTGTGAAGACATCAACACACTGGGTGGGATGTCAGCGTAAAGCCTCGTCAGTGTTGGCTGTTACTCATTCTTCTTTAGCTCTCCAGCTAGACACAAGAAGTTTCTGGGTTTCAATCGAAGCTCTCGTGCTTTCTGCGTTTACTCTCCAGCTCCGAGTCCAAGCTCAGGCTCTTTTATTCTCAACATTAGAGATACAGAGCATCAATGTTTTAGCATATTAAAAAATGATGTGTCTGCCATAACATGAAGTTACACAGATCCAGCTGAGATCCAAAGTTTCATCCAGTCCTGAAATAATCACTGTTTTCCTCACAAACGCTGCAGAAACATGTGGCAGCCAAACAAAAGCACAGCGACGTCTCTGCTGTCCCCACGCAGCACAAACGTCTTCATCTACTCCACCATCACCTTTTACTTTTGTAACTATGATATCATACCGTCACCGTAAACAACAGAAGATATACAGTGATACGTCCGAACTCTGCGTTCATCTCGTCTGTATCCGTGCAGATTTTCTGAGAGCTCATGGATTCAGACAAAACAACAAAAAATGGTGGAGGGCAGCGTTAAGTTAATGACCACAGGACGCGACAAAGACATTTGAATGATACGATTCAAGATACGATGCTGCCTCTTCTTACACGGTCACAACCTCCTCCAGCGTCTCCGTGTCTGTTGTTGTCGGACACTCTTGACTCTGAGCTGATCTGAGGACGTATGGTTCAATATCCCTGCCATTTTTTTGCATTTTCTTGCACTTGTTCATGAGTGCACTTTTTCTCCCGTCAACACACTCTTACACGTGTTTCCCCACGTGGTGTAGAAGCAGACGTATCGTCGAGGCTGGCGCGGCCCTGAGCCCGGTCCGGGTCTTCTGTTCTTTCCATTTTTAAAATCACTTACTTGGGAATTGAGAATCTGGCTCACCGACAGGTGCAGCTTGGACGGCATGATCCTCTCCACCCTCCGCTGCATTTGTTTAACAAAGCTTGTGGATTCAGCTAAAGTGAGATGAGGTCTGAAGAGAGCGAGGAAGGATTTCTGTCATAAAGGATTAACAGTTAATGTTAAGCCTCCTCCAAACACCTTCAGCAAACAGATGGAGGAACGCTGTTATCGGTGTCTTTGGACTGCTGCCCCTGTGTGTGTGTGTGGGCCTGTGTGTGTGTGTGTGTGTGTGTGTGTGTGTGTGTGTGTGTGTGTGTGTGTGTGTGTGTGTGGTAGGGGGGTTGATGGTGTAGTTATGCAGTCTTTGTCTCAGCCTTGACAAAAAATGGCGGTACAGTAACAGAATAACTACATTTTACACATTCAAACATCATTATTAAACACACTGTAGATTGTTTCTGAGAGTGATCCCATAACTTCAGCTGATCTTAACTCTGCATTTACTGAACCTTGAAATGTGCTTTTCCTGTTCCTCTTTTCATGCCCAGTGCAGCGGGCATGCTGCAAAGGTCAGAGGAGAGCCAGAACCAGACAAGAGGTTCATACAGATGAGCTGGCACAAGATGACGTGGAGGGACTCTGGTGAAAAATGTGTCTCTCTGCTGAGACTGAGTGCCAGAACTGGGTTAAACTTAAGACCTGGGGAAACGTCAGCTGCAGCTTTTGGTATGAGTGCGCAGAAATCAGGGTTCAGGACAAAACAACAGAAAAACTGAAAACTGAAAACTGAAAACTCAACTGAACAAGAACGTCGTCGTGACCTAACAGTGGTAAAATGTCACAAGACAAACCGGTTTCAGGCTGGTTTATGATGAGGAGGCGGCACAATCAGGTGAATTAGACATTAAAGAGAAAAAACACAGGAAAGTTTAAGATTTTGTGGAATTGGAAAAAGAAACATTTGGATTTTATGAGGACTGAAATTGCACCCAGGGGAGCAGAACGGAGGAGGAGCTGTGTGGGTGAAAGAAGGCGAGTGGAATGAAACCTGTCAGTTTCTGTCACATTCTCCAATAAATCAAATATTTTTTCAGTGCTGTCGTGATTTTTGGTCCATTAAGGGCGAGGAAAAAATGAAATGAATGTATAAGCTGTAAATGGCAGAGCCCCCTGGGGAATCCACTCATGATCTGTGTGCATACAGGGTAATAATACACATGCAGGGTGCTAATGAAACAAAAGGTTACCGTTCAGCTGAAGGAGCGCTGAAAGCAGTAAGTGGATAAATATCACGCAGAGGGAAAAAATCTGAAGAGAAACTAAACAACTGAAAAACAAACTGCTGTTTACGTCTCACTGAAATGATTTTCTGTTATTGTGAGTGAGATTAAAGCAGCTGATGTCCTTCACCTCTGAACATTTTGAGACAGACAGTGGATGGACAATATTTGAGATCTCTAAAGTCTCTTACGTATTAACTATGTATAAAACCATCTCCAGCGATCCGTCAAAGATCAGTTATAATGTGAAGCATGAGGGGACGTGAGGCTCATCATCCTCCAGAACGACTCCATCTCAGGACTGTGTGACGACCGGCACGTCGCTCTGACTCATCGGTCATAAAATCCTTTGTATTACTGGATTGGTCCCGTCTGAAGGACTTCACAGGCCCCCTGCTGGGTCTCCTGCAGTTCACCTCCCGGGAAAACAAATGAGTTGAAGCAGTCGTGTCAGACGGCTCGACATCCTGCAAACACCTCGACTCTCCAGCATGCAGGGATCCTGTTAGTGGACAAATAAAAAGGCCGACACAGGAAAGACTGAACATGATGAGCTGTAACCAGAATAAAATCATCACCTGTGTCTCCCTCTCGTCCTCGCTGCCCAGTACCACCAGTACTCATTACACTGGCACTGAATCCTCCACATCCCCCTTGTTTGAGGCAAAACAGCTCGTACTCCTGCAGGAAATGAAGGCATAGATCAAAAAGCTGGTGGGGAACAACACACCGTGGCAGCGCTGCAGACATCTCATTTGGGTTAACAGAAACTGCAATATGGTTCAGTAGCACCACTAATGACTGGACTGATAGCGCTGAGTTTGATGGATGGGACCGAACTTGTGCTGATTGGATTGGTATGCAACAATGGCCTGGATTCCACCGGTGGGCCGAGCAGAACAGGACACACTTTGTCCTCAAAACAAAATAACTGGAAATCATTTGACATCTCGTTGCTCACGGGACCATTCAGAAGCAGATCGAGCCGATACGCTGCACGACCTACTCAAACTGAGCCCACATGTTTACACTGTGTTTGTGTGGCTGCGTTTCCTTCTCACCACCTGTCAGAGCACAAATGATAGTTCAGCAGTCGTTTAACAGGATTACTGAACATGTTTCAGGTTAAGTGTTCGGTCTCCCACGCTCACTGTAACAGCGCCGGAGCTCGTAGGAAGTCAAAGTGTTTGATTTTTAGTGTGTGCAGACTTCCACACAGTGCACCATCTTCTGACTCGCTGTTCTCTGGTAGCATAGCAACAGTTGCTGCACTCCAGAGAGGCGTGCCAGCTCATCACACACACACACGCACACACGCACACACGCACGCACACACACACACACACACACACACACACACGCACGCACACACACACAGCTTTCTTCCAAGGTTTTCCTGTAGTGGCTGTGTTATATGCAGCGGCTGCAGCTTGGACCGCTGATGAGGAACACAAGTGTAGCTGTGGGGCAGGATTACAGAGTTCTTACTGCGTGTTCACCGGTCCTCATCGCAACAATACATTTAGTGAAAACAGCTGGATCCCCGTTTATATGAGGACGCCAGCGGTGATGTGTCAAGTACGTAAGTACATTGAGTCAAGTACTGTACTTAAGTACACTTAAGTACTTCCATTTTATACACCTGACATTGATACTTCACTACATTTCAGGACAATATTCTGCTTTTTGGGCCCGTGTCCACGAGACAGAACCAGCGTCTGTTTTGTTCCCAATGAGGGTCGAGCAGCAGCAGGTATGCTCAGAGAGAGGGCGCAGCACCAGCGTCTTTTTCTGAGCAGTTTTTGTGCGGCTGCTCTCTCAACTCTTCAGAAAGGCTCTGGTGACGGCACCGTGGCTCTTATTGTTGTCGTAGAGACGAGACGCACGTGCAGCATTTTCTCTGCCTGAAGAAAATGCTATGTGGACACGAGCCCTGACTCCATTACATTCACAGCTATGTTACAGCAATCTTACTGTTACCATGATGATGGCAACCTACCGTAACAAAAAATGCTACGTCAACCTCTCTGTTGCAGGGTTACAGTAACTAAAAATAAAGGGTTAGGTAAATGAAATATAAATATAGATAAACTATAAACAAATATATAGAACAAAGGGAAAGTATGTAAGAATTTTGGTTTAAAACATTTTAAAAAATAAGTAAAGTTTCAACAGAATGTGAAGAAATAACAGTTCTGACGTTATATCACTGAAGGTGACACCAGCACTCTCCTGGTGATCCCAGCTCGCAGCGTGGACCGCTAGCTGCACGGCTAACTAAGCTAATGCCACGGATCTAACAAGGACGGTCTTGATCCAGTATCGGAGGCAGAGCCTATGACGGCTGCTCAGTTGCACATAAAGCCAAGAAAGCTCGACTGGATTTTATTGGACCAAATGAAATATTGTGACGCTGCACAACTAAACCTCCTTCTTTCACAGTGTAATTACACGGTTTGTAACACCCTGCTTTGTAAAACTGGCTTCAAAGCCTGGCGCTGTTCGTGGGGGGCTCGCTCCAACTGTCTTCATCAATATGCTACTACATAAAAATCACAACTTAAAAGCAGCTCAGATGAGCATCAACGTTTTTATCAGCGCTGCTCTTCTCTCGGTGCTGAGGACAGAGACAGTCGGAGAATGACCGGAGAGATTTCAGGAACAAACTCTACTACTCTACTAATGCAGGACTTTACATGTGATGAAGTTTGTTCCTGGCTGTTGTGACGTCGTTCTTATCACACACCAACAAACGGGCGCTCGAGGGATCTCCGCTGCCGCTCGCTCCTGTTTCTACATGATTATTAAAAGCTGTTTTGAAGTGTTGTGACGTGAACTATGTTTTGTCTTTCTGCACTTTCTGGATATTTTTATCACAATAACGCTGTAAAATATGACGCTAAACATTCAGAGCTGTGCATCATTGACAATAACATAAAGCAGATCCCAGCAGACGTCCGGCCTCTGATCTGCAGCTGTCGTGTCCGTGTGCTTTCCTTCTCCCGTCCATATGTGCGGTGTGAGACACATCTGGCATGACGTCTGATGTTTTTGTCTTCCTTCCTGTCATGTTCACATCTTTTTGTCTCCTTCTTCACATCTCTCCTCCGTTTGTTGAATTCACCAGCGTCTCCTTCATCCTTCAGGAACCTCCTCCTCCTCTTCCTCCTCCTCCTCCTCTCCCTCCTCTCCCTCCTCCTCCTCCTCCTCCTCCTCCTCCTCTCCCTCCTCCTCCACCTCCTCCTCCTCCTCTCCCTCCTCCACCTCCTCTCCTACATTCAAACTTTATTCACAGTTTTTCTGTGAATAAATGTGGTTTTCATTCTCGGCATGTTTTGCTGAATGTGCATATTGTTGGCTATAGAGGGCAGTGCTCCCTGCTGTAAGGGAAGCTCTCAAAGCTCCCTCCTCCTCCTCCTCCTCCTCCTCGTCCTCCTCCTCTTCCTCCTCCTCCTCTTCCTCGTCTCTTTCTGCCCTGCTTACATGACTTTATTTGTTTGTTCTGTATTCAGATCCTTTACTGAAGTAAAAATACTCTGTTACTAACGTTTTGTAACAATTTAAATGCTGGACTTTCACTTGTAACTATAATCAGGTAAATGTACTCAGAGTATTCAAAGTACTCAGTTACTGATGTAACAGCAGGGTTTTACTGTTTGAGCTGCAAATAAATGACTATTTTCATTCTGGATTCATCTGCTGATTATTATTATTGTTATTATCTTTACAGTGAAGACAATTAAAAATAACTTACATTTTCTATTAAATCAATTTATTGACTGATGTATTTTTACATGATGGTGTTCTGGTGGCAAAGAGCATCATGTGTTAACAAACTGAAGCTGTCGGGTAAATGTTGTGTTTCCTCCTGAGTAAATATACTTAGTTACATTCCATCACTGCTGTCTTCACATCATCTGTAATGTTTTCTCCTCTGAATCAACTCACTCAAAGTTCATATATTCAAGAAAAAAAAAAATGTAACAGCAATAAAACGTTTTGATTTAGTGTCACGTCACACAAATTAAGTGTGAACATGCAAGAATATCGTTTCTGTAGATCTGTGAGAAAAAACTGATCTTTGACTCAAATGTTCATGAGAGGAACAAACATTCACTAACTTTTTATCACCGCCAGCATATGAAAGTCTTTCAGCCGTTTGCTCATGAACTCTTACAATGTTTCCAGAGTGTCTTTATTCTAAGTTAGAGAAGACGGACTTTCATATCCACCAACTGTGACACACATATTATTTGATTCAGAGTTAATTACTCGTCCTAAAGATCTCAATATCTGTAACTATTCGTCCATAAATCAGCTGTACATCCATGAATACACTGCGAACAGGAGCTGCTCACAGCTAATTCTGCACACGTTTAATTGTGCTGAAACATATAAATACGACAATATGGGCTCAAGTTGTAGCCAAACTGACATCGTACTTCCTGTTTACGTCCCCCAAAATCCTCCAAAATATCATTTTAGCATCAGTTTCATGTATTTTCAGAGAGTGCATTGCTCACGCTGCAGTGTGGTTAACCATGCAGGACTGGAGCACGTGTTAAAATGACATAAAATGATTTATCTGTGTGTTATTAATTATGTACTGCAGCAGTCAACGCAGCCAGCCCCCACATTAATAATGTAAATGTCTTTATTTGTGTTGACTTACAAAGTGTTTGAGAGAAAATACAGATGCAAATGAAAAGACACCTCCATTAAAAATACAACACATGAAGAAATCTAATGGAAAAGGGAAATCCCTTCAGCTGCGTCACATTAATAAAATGTGACGCAGCGTTTTATAAATAATGTCGAGATTATTAACTTTAAATGTGCGGAGAGTCTGTGTGTTGTCCCTGGTGTCAGGCAGCGTCCCTCCTGAGGATACCACATCATGTCAGCTGACAGCTTCTTCTCTCACCTCCGCTGTCTCCTCTGCAGTGAACCTCTTCATTACTGGATCCGTCACCACGACTGTATTTCACTTGATTTTAATTTTTCCATTTCCAGTCTTTCCCTTTCTTTCCTTCTGTCGATCCCTCCCCCGGTGTCAGATCAGCGATGTAGGCCAGACGAAAGGAGGACAGAAGCCTCAAGACAGACACATTAACACGGTGAATTGGGTTAACCCACATGATCCATCGTGACGGGCCGAACCACAGCTCATCTTCTCTCGACACATATTGAAATGTCCTCAGACGCAGACAAAAAAATCCAAATACAATAAATCTGCTAGCAAGTAGCTGGAACATCTGCAGCCCAGCTCAACAGGATGAAATGTTTCCAGCTAAAGTTTCTGAAAAACACGTACGGTGACCGCAGTTCAAGTCTGCGTTTCAGCATTTGTAAGCTCATCACATCTGATACTGAGACCATCAGCCATGTCTGTGGCAGACAAAACAGGTATTTTAAGCCAAAACTTGACGTCTTCCAAACCCCAGTGGGATTTGTGCAGAAACGTACTCTACCAGCCATTTACTCTGTTGACCTGGTTGATATTTGCTTCAGCAGCCAAACACTGAATTCACTCACCTGCCTCCTTCACTGCTGATGTCTCTTCAACACATGTGACAAAAACACAAATGAGTTGTTGCGAGGCCTCTGGACTCTTTTATATTCTCAGGTCCCGCCTCACATCTTTCCTGAAGTAAACTCTGAAACACTGATTACTGTGGAACAATGTGAACACAGGTACCATTTGATACGTTAGCCTGTAATGAAATGTGTGATTATGCTGCAGCCTGAATTTGTTTTCATGAATCTGCATGCGGGTACAGATCGAAGCTCGGCCCGACGTGGTCGGTGAAGAGGAGCTCGGTGTCAGCCGCTGGAGTCTGGGTGGGCTCCAGAGAGGGAAAAGATCAAATGGGACTCTCTTGTCCTCATTAGAAGCTGCAGAGTTTCCAAATGGGTCAGAAAGAGAGTCCAGCCTGGCTCCTCCTCAGAGAAACTGCTCCGGTCCAGAACGTCAACTTCCAAACTGCTTCCAAAATATATACAGCACCCGAAATGTGTGAGCGAGGCAGCTGACTGCTGCTGGTGCTTTGAAGTGAAGAAACTGAAATCTGTCAGTGTGATATCATCTACAAGTTATGATTTAAAACCACAGAGTAATGTAGATTAATATACGTTACTAATTAAGTCATAACTTATGATTTCCTTTGTGCAGTTTCATTATTTTTGAATATTGTTGGAGGCACAAAGGCTGCAGGCTTCGATCACTTATCAATAACACCAATCAGTCCGTGATGGAGCTTTCACACCTGTGATTTCAATTCATTTCATCAGAGGGAGGAAAAAAGATCAATTTCTGGTTTTGGTTCTGGTCCAGTTTTTGTTCAGACTGATTTTTTTACAACCCAACTAAGAGAAGTAAACACGATGTCTTCTCTTCACACTGTGACACGACCGGTTTACAAAGCTGTTCCACTGAATCTGTTAAAGTGAGATTATGTTTCTGTGTTCATGCATATAAATAAGATGCTTTTCATCCAGATGTTCAGGATCGAATGTGGACAGATTCTGCACTAAGATGTCTGAAAACAGCTTCACCTCTGTTCTGTATTCTGGAGTTGTGTTAACTCAAGGTAACGGTGCGTTTCATCTGGTTGAGGAGTCAAACGAACGAGACTAAACTTACCTCTAAACTAAACTAAACTTCCTCTTCTGCATGTGAGCCCGTCCTCACTGAGAAAGCAACCGTATCGGCCGACTGTGACTGATTACGTCCAGAAACTGTGTTTCCTGTATGACTGTAGTTATTATTACTGCTGCTCAGGAGGAAGTCAGGTGAAGTAGTATCAAGTTCAGATGTATAATGATGCCCTGACTTTCACCCTGCTGTTCAAGTTTGGCGTGAAACCAAATGTCAACGATGACTTATTTTACTTTACTTACTGACGTAGTGACGTGAAGTCATGTTTGTCGCGTGACTGCAGTTACATATTTCACATATGTATGTTAACACAAACTAGATGTTTAACTAAACCTAACTCAACTGTGACCAGACGATGAAGGTAAAGTCCGCCTGCTGTGGATAAACTGCAACAGTCAGGTTGTTTCAGGACTCTGTTTTGACATTCAGCAGGTCAAAGACAGTGAAAGATGTTTATTACAATCAAATGAAATACCCAAAATCTAGTTTAAATACTCATGTTGAGGTTTTCATCAGCGATGGTTGTTTGACCCGGGATCATTTCATTTATTCGTGTTACTCGTTGAGTGTTTATTCACTCCAAACAGCCGGATGACTTTACCGTGCAGTGGCTGTAAGCTAGCGTGCACCGTTGTCTGTGTTTGAATTCAGGTCGGGACTCGCTGGTACTCTGAATGATGTTGCATCAATTCAAATCAAATTCAAGGACACTGCATTTTATTTTGTTCATGTCCTACTTGCCATGTTAAATAAAAATGCATTTTATTTTGTTACACCTGTCCGTCACACGTATTTTCTGTCACATTCAGTGTTTCTGAGTGACATTTTCTGAGCGACCTTGTGACAGTGTAGGATGAGGACGAGTCAGCCCTCCTTTCCTTTTCCTTCTTCTCCATCATCAGACAGTCCTTCAGGTCAGGCTGTGGTAATTGGCCCATTGATTGGTGACAAGTCTGATTGAAACCGGCGCCGTTCAGACAAACAGGGAGGTGACAGGTGGTTAAGATGATGCATATCTACATCAACCTGTGGGTATAACAGCATAAACAGACTCACAGGCGGCTGAATACAAGAAAGATAGACAATGTGACGAGACGGAGACAGTGACGGAAATAACAGTGACAAATGAAAAAGTGTAAACCTCAGGAAGGATGTTTTTCTCCCGTGGCTGGAACGTTTTTGGAATATAAATGAACAAATAACAGACAGGAAGTCAGATGGAGTGTAAAATATACAAAAATAAAATGTTTTAATATATTTTTGAGGGCGAACACACAGTGATTACCATCAGTGTGACGTAACATCACAGTTCAGACAGAACTACCTGGATAGATTTAGTTAAAAGATGATGTGTCAGTTAAATACGTCACATCATGTAACTTATGGATGTAAGTTTAAACAAATCAACACTGACTTTTGGTTTCACAGCGGTCTCCTGGATGAAGGTCATGTTTGTTTTACCCAAACCTCCTCCCTATCTGGACTTTATACCACGTATGTCTGACGTCCTTCTTTGCCGCCGTCATTATTACAGCCACGAGAGGTCGGCGCCTAACAAGAAACATAAAAATCAGTTAAGCTGCTGCACGGTTGATTTATACGGTTGTTTTTCTGCAGACGGCTGAATACACAGATTTATTTCACACAGGAATTATTTACAATCACCATGTTTAGATAGCGTTAACGCAGTCTGTTTACTCTGTGGTATTGTAATATTTTTATTTTACTCCACTTGGACAAAAAGTCATACCACTGTTGCAAAGACTGCAGGAGCACATCTGTTTTTGAGCTTTCAATATGTCAGAGCTGCTGTTTTCTCCACATGCTTTCTTCTTCTGTTGTCGCACCATCTGAATGATTTCTGTTCGCTGTGCTTCTTTACATCCTGTGATTCAGAGCTGGTGGCAAACACAGGAAGTACAAACTGCGTCTCCCTCTTCCTTCGCTGCCTCTCTACACAGAAGTTGTGTGATGTTGCGAGGGGCCCCAGAGATTCAACAGAGGGATGCAAAGAGGATATATTTTTGGACCGGTTCTTTGAATTTCAAATGCTGCAACCATCTGGTGTCTGGTTGATGATGATCAGCCTCGTGAGTCGACTGATTTAGAGGCTGGACGGGGCTTTGAGCTGACAGGGCTTGGACGTGTCACAGTTTCTTGAAGCTCGTCAGCAGACGCCACAGTTCTGCTTCCAAATGGACTCAGATGTCGCCGTGATAGAAGTGTAGAGATGTGCAGAGCAGTGTGCAACCTGCTTTAATGTCCCGCCTTTTCCTTTATGTCAAATTAATGAAGTGATTTCTGACAGCTGGAGATATCGTCACCTACAGCTGGTGGAGGAAGCGCCCGAGTGCACGGGGAATGTAAAGTTCAATGAAAGCAGTTACAGCAGTCCTCCATGATCTGAGATCCAGTTAGCAGCCATTTATCTCTCTTACAGGACGAGGTGAACCGCGATGAATCATTCTCAGTATCACATTTAACCTGAAGTGAAAGGTTTCAATCTTGTCTGAAACAGCAGAGATTTATTCTGACTATTCCTCTGATGAGCATCAAAAAATGAAAATGAAATCAAACCAGCTCTGTAATCTTTTAGTGAAGCGCCACAATCACATCAGCTAACACTCAGGAGAGGTTCAGGAGAACATCCTGTGATATACTGTTCATCCTAAAAGGTTTCAGCACGTCTTTGCATGATACACTGTTTTTTGCTTGTGCTCAAAAATATAAGGAGCAACCAAATCCCCACACTAACACACAGCTGCTGCTCTTTACCAGCTATCTTTGGTTGGAGCTAGTTACCGTTAGCTAATTAGCTCAGTAAGCCGTGCAGCTAGGGGCGCTATTAGCTGACTGGAGTCTGCCTGGACGAGACCTGGATGATGGTCAGCTCAGCAGCCTCCCAGTGAACATGTCTGGACAGAGACATGGACAGAGAGGACAGAGAGAGGACAGAGAGGACAGGAGAGGACAGAGAGAGGACAGAAGAGGACAGGAGTGGACAGAGAGAGGACAGAGAGAGGACAGAGAGAGGACAGGAGAGGACAGGAGAGGACAGAGAGAGGACAGGAGTGGACAGGAGAGGACAGGAGAGGACAGAGAGAGGACAGAGAGAGGACAGGAGTGGACAGGAGAGGACAGAGAGAGGACAGGAGAGGACAGAGAGAGGACAGGAGAGGACAGGAGAGGACAGAGAGAGGACAGGAGTGGACAGGAGAGGACAGGAGAGGACAGAGAGAGGACAGGAGAGGACAGAGAGAGGACAGGAGTGGACAGGAGAGGACAGGAGAGGACAGAGAGAAGACAGGAGAGGACAGGAGAGGACAGGAGTGGACAGGAGAGGACAGGAGTGGACAGGAGTGGACAGGAGAGGACAGAGAGAGGACAGGAGAGGACAGGGGGAGAGAGAGAGGACAGAGGGAGAGAGAGGACAGGAGAGGACAGGAGAAGACAGGAGTGGACAGGAGAGGACAGGAGAGGACAGGGGGAGAGAGAGAGGACAGAGGTGATGTTCAGTAAAAGAGAGGAACTTGTTAATTATTTCCAGTCCTCCAGTGAGGACATTGAATGAACGTTAGACTCTCATCTGTGGGTTGTTTGTGAGTTCTGACTGCACTTTCTTGGTCTTTATTCAGGGTCTTTAACTCAGTGTGTCGATACGTGTGGTGCTTGTGGAGCTTTGACCCACTCTGGAGAAAGTCGTTCTCTGGTGCAACTCGGCAGAACTCACCGGGCTTAAACTGGAGCCGTGCAGCCAAAATCAGAAAGCCAAGTTATTCTCCATCAAGAAATATCACATATCAAACAGCTGAAGAATCTCAGACTGAAACTACATCAATTAATTTATTATTTGGAGTTAAATCATTGTCTTCTCTTAAATCACTTATTTAAATGTTTTAACAATTAATAGAAGTTTATTTTATTATGTTGTATATCAACATATATATCAATATGTTGTATATTAGACATTTGTCCTCTGTCTGTGGTACCGGTGTCAGTGTGGTTGATTGTATTTGTGCATCTTGTGAAGGTCCAGTCTTTATTCTTCTGAGACTGTTAAATCTGTGTCTGGTGACTGTGCACTGGACTTCAGATGCTTTAAGGTCGGTCGGGCTGAGACTGAATCAAAACAGTAAATTCACCTAAAAGACCCAAAAGCTGGTAAAAGTTGGTGATATTCTCTGTGGGTTTGTCACTGATGTCTTTCACATCATATATTGTTGTAGAAAAAAATGTTTATTTGAAAAATATTTGCAAGCCCTGCTTTCAGTATGGTTTCTACCCACATGTGTTGTCTGTGTGGGATGCAGGTTTACATGTCAGCTCAAACATAAACCTTTTTCCACGGCGACATATTGAGAAGTTTGGAGCAGTAATGAAACATCAGGTGTGATGAGTAACAAGTGACATTTTCTTCACACCTAGACTTTAGTGCTCGTCACAGGGACTCCCTACGTACCGTGAGTCATAAAGACGACTGCCTCCGTATTCTTCACAAGCCTCTATGACGCATTAAAAGACGAGCATCTAATGAAGGTACTATGGAGGAGGTCGCCGAGCAGCAGCAGAGACGGAGGCTCAGTACTGTGGGGAGAGCAGGTGTGAGTCAGCAGAAACTTCTGATCCAAGGTAATGTCACAAAGTCACGAAGTCGGTGGAGGAAGGAGCACCAGCTGAGCTGACAGAATGGTGAGCAAGGAGCCCACATCTGGTCAAAGTGTCACTGTTGGTTGGATAACGAGGCCAAAGGCAGAAAGAAATGTACGTCTGGAAAACTTTCTGTGGAAAGCATCATGGTGCAAGTTTCATGACCTTCATTCTAAAACTTTTAAAAGAAAATCACCTTCAGACTTATTTCATCAGTGAAAAATCTGTATCGCTGCTGAAATGTTTTATTTTAATAACTGCTCACCAACATCAACACTACTGACACAACTGTAGTTAAAATAGTGCTGTACCAATATAAGAAAAGAGTGAGAGTTTAAGCTGAGGCAGCAGAACCACTTTGTGATGGTCAGAACTCTGCCTACACTACCCATGATGCAATGCGACCTCAGACGATTTCGACGAATGACCATTTGGATTTATTGTTTGGTTTCGGATCTGAAGATGGAATAAAGTCACTTTAACACACAATATGTAATTTCTCCATCAAAACTAAAGACATTTGCTGAGTGCTGAGTGGTCAGAGCCTCCAGCTCTGGAGGAGAGAGCCGGTTCAGATCCAGACCTCCTGGAGGAATAAACACCTGGAGTCACATCAGATTCTGTTCTGATCCAGAGACGTTCACCGACGGGAGGAGAGCTCACAGATTAGTTTTTAACTTGTGGGATTAAAAAGTGGATTTATCTTCACTCCTGTTTATCAGCCTGACTGCAGCAGTGATCCGGAGGTGACCTCCAGGTTCTGTACTGTTGACTGCTGACTGGAGCTGGAGGGGAAATGGACTTTACTTGGTGACCAGATGAAACTCACCTCGAGGATTTCTCTGGTTTGAACATTGTTGGAAACATTTGGGATAATTTAAGCACACAAGTCAACAGCTTATAGAACAAAGGTCGGATCGTTTTCAGACATTATTTAATGTTTTATATCTTTAATTCAAACTATATCAAAACGCTGAAGCCTTTTATCTGCTTCTGCTTTGAAATGCAGCTTTGCAGCCAACATGGACACCAGGACTCATTACATTTACCAGTAACTCTGGATGTCTGAGTGGGAATGTGACGTTTGTTTAAAAGGGAAAGAAAACTCAGAATCAGAATAAGCTGCTCTCATATCCTTTCTGTCTTGAAAAATTATTTTTGACTGCGATTTGGTTCAGGAGAGGAAGCAACTTCTCCTCATTGTGTACCGGTGCAATGAAGGAAGGGACGAGAAAGAAAGTCACGACACAGAGTGAAACATAAAGCTTTATTGTCGCTCTGTGAGGTTGTTGAACTTAGTGAAGCTGCTCAGTTGTGTTTCCAGCTCTGGGTGTTCAGCAGCAACATCATCAGCCGGATTACAAACAACAATGAGACGTCATATCAGGAGGAAATCTGTAATCTACAAGCTGGTGCGGCGACAACGACCCACGGCTCGACTTCATAAACCATCCAGATCCTGCAAAACCAAGGAGCTGACTGTTGATGTTAGAACAAAGTCAGCAGACACTCGACCCTGTGGACCTCAGAGGAGGTGCAGCAGCTGAACGCTGGGAGATTTCTGAGAGGGTTGAAGAAACTGTGAACCTGTGATCAACCAGTCGCTCCATTTTCTTTGCACTCTGCAGCCTAACCTGTTATTTTATTACTCCTTAATATTCACGTCTGTCTCTCACTCCCACACACACACACACACACACACACACACACACTCCCACACACACACACACACACACACACTCCCACACACACACACACACACACACACACACACACACTCCCACACACACACACACACACTCACTCACAGCACATTGTCTCCTATAATTATACTGAATTATCGTCACAATCAAAGGCTCCATTATCACTGTTATGACTTTGGCCTCTTAATTTCTCCCTCTCTCTCTCTTCACCTCTCGTCATGCCACCTTCCCTCGCTCGCTCAGCTATTATCAGCTCAGAGTGATGCTGCTGGTGGGAAAGATGGACGGATACAAAGACAGAGGGAGGAGGAGGACCAAAGCCCCCTGCCTCCCCCTGCCTCCCCTCTCCTCCCCCCGCCGTGTCCTTGCCTGGCAGCTTGTGGCAGTAATGAATGTGTGTGATTCCACAGCACTCGGCTCTCCTGGCATTTTAATTGAATTTTTTATTTCTGTGCTTCGACGGGGCTGGGAGGGACGAGGATGAGTCAGAGTGTGTGCGAGTGTGTGAGTGTGTGTGTGAGTGTGTGTGTGTGTGTGTGTGTGTGTGTGTGTGTGTGTGAGTGTGTGAGTGTGTGTGCGTGTGTGTGTGTTCAGTTTTGTTTCTCCTTCTGTTAAATATAAAAAGTGTGAATGACCGATGAGTCACTGTGTGTTTGTACTGTACACGACTCTACACATCTGCTAAGCTCCTCCCCTGAGCAGCGATCGTCCAATCATAGCTCAGCAGGGCTGTTGGTGTTTAGACTGTCACGACATTTCCTCATATTAATATTTCATACTCGCAGCTCTAACGAGAGTTCAACCTGGCATTTAGATTATGAAGGGTTGATGTAGCTTCCACTAGACTCTCCAAAACCAAAAGAGCAGAAGTGACGAGGGGTTAAATAATGTCTTCATCTGCTGTAATGTTTCCTGCGACTGTCATTAAGGTTTTATTTGTTACTGCTATTAAACTGGCAAAGACCTCCGACTCTGCAGTCACACCCAGGCGAGTGGCTGTTTTCACCCTAAAAAGGGGCGAAGGCATAACACAGGTGAAGCACCCGCGTGGGCTGACTTCACCATTTTCATGTTTTCACTTTAAACGTTAACAGAGAAAAGGCTTTCCAGTGAGGACTAACTGATAAACCTCTGTCTCATGTAACTCTGCAGCAGTCGGAGGGTTAACTCCAAAGCTTTAATCTTACCTGGCCAGAAGTGCCAACGATTGGTTGTAACCAGCTGGCGATCCATTCAGCCCGGCACCGTTTCTATCTGCTCTCACGTCTCTGTAATAGACTGAATGAATGAACGAAGTCACACTTTGTCCTGTGTTGTTGGTGGCTGTTACTCTGAGGAACATGGAAAGAGACCTGGATGTCTCTGCGACAGCAGTGCCGACAATAATTATATTAATTTGTGTGGTTATAAAGTGATGTGACTGAGTTAAAGGCTGACATTCAGAGTTGACCTCATCTTTTTGGGTTCTGAGAGGAGGGAGGAAGTCATATCAGCGCTACGGAAGACAAAGCTGCAGGGATGTCGTATTTCTGTAGGCTAACCCTGATTAGCATCGCCCTGATTCCCTCGACAGAAAGCCTGAAGGATTTTTGAATTTGGATTATTGTAGAAAATAATCTCTGTGGCAAACAAAGGTGTATGGTACCTGCTCCGTTCATCCAGATAACCTCCACAGATGAACTCCACTGTGTGATGTCTGAAGCGTGAATTAAATGTGTAGCAGTAAAAAGCTAATGTTAGGCTACAAACAGATGACATCACGGTCACATGACTTAAACGTCACCACCACTAAGCGTCTTACTACACAATATAGAAAATTTGAACTTACTGTATCAGCCATGAAAAACAGGCAATAATCTCTATATAATATAACATATCTTTGCTCGAGAGGCTTGAGGTGAAGCTCTGAGCAGTGCAGTAAATCCCAGCTTTAATTTCCATCTTCATGCCTGTTTATTAATGTTGTGAGAGGGATGAAGAGCCTTCAGACTGATGTGATGTGTGTGTTAGAAGGAGGGAGAGGTTGAACAGGTTCACTCCTTCATTTTATATACTTTCATCTGATTCAGTCTTCAGACGTGGAGATAAACAGAGTCGAATCACACTTTCATAGCACAGCAGGAGGTGTTTCCATGTTTACTGTGCCTGTACCTTTATGTTCCTACATGCACTGACACATGGTAAATTAATCTGTGTGTGTGTGTGTGTGTGTGTGTGATAGTCTACACACCTGATCAGTTGGACTTATTCATCTCTCCCTTCGCAGCACGTCATACACACAGAATTACAGATGCACCCCTGTGTGAGAGCATGCATATCGGCACCCCCTGGTATGAATATGATTTGTGGTGGAGATAAACATGCATGTGGTGAACAGAGTGTGTTATTTGTTTTATGAGCCAGATGAAGAATACAGACCAGGAAACCCTGCATGTTTACCGCTTTATTTCCTTTACTACAAATAACAAGGAGGAAGTGGAGAGGAGAACGGGAAAAAGGTAGCGACAGGCAAACAGAGCAAAGATGGAGGTGTGTGTGTGTGTGTGTGTGTGTGTGTGTGTGTGTATATACAGTACGAGGTGTGTGAGGAGCTTTAGTGGTCAAACACAGTTGTGCAACAGAAACATCCAGACACTCTGGGTCAAAGTGCTCACTGTTGTCTCTGCTCAATCTGTCTGGACTGTAAAAAAGTCGCTGCACAACCTGCTGAGCAGCAAACTGAGACGAGGTGGTGGAGACCAAACACAGAGTTAAAAGAGACAGAATGCTGGACACATCAGAGGACAACATGTCGGCTTCTCCGTCACTTCACTTTCCTTTTTTTGTTTTTTGTGGTGTCTTTGTTGTTCCTCACCAGCCTGATTTTCCCTCCACACCTGCACTATCAGCTCCTCCCCTTCTCTTGGATCCTCCACTCGTTCCCCTCACCTGTGTTTCTCCACCTGCACCTCATGCCCTCGTTAGTTCAGTCTGTATTTAAGTCCAGTCACTAGTTCAGTCTTTGTCGAGTCTGTTGTGTTCGCCTGTTCCTGAATAAAACTTCATCTATTGATCTCCTCCCTCCTCTCTGTCGTGTCCTTTATCTGCTCCAGTTTGACTCCCTCAGGATGAATTGTAAAAACTTAGTGATCTTCTTGACTTTTCATCTAGCGCCACCGTCAATGTCCATTATGTTGGCTTATGACCAAATACCTGCAGAACTAATGACATTCACATCAGCCTCAGCTTTGTGCTCGCTGCCACACGTCCTCATACCTCAGCGACTAAACAGCTCGACAGCCCGCGACTCCCAAAACAACATGACTGCTGCAGCATGTAGCAACAGGCGGAGCAGAGCTTCGTTGTACGCTCGCAGTTTGAGTAGATTTAGGAAGACGTTGTGGTTTGAGTTAAAATAATAACCTTACTTGCTGAACGTGACGTAAATGACTTCTGTTACGTTATTTAAGTGATGTAACTTCACTATGTTAGTAACTTAAATAACCCTCCACCATATGCAGGCTTTTTTTACTCTTTATGCTCCTTCATCTCGTGTCCTTCTCTGCAGCCATAATTATTACTTTAGCCGCTAGAGGTCGCAGCCTAACAACAAATGTAAATATGGGTGGAAATAGGCTGATTTCACAGTCGAGCTGTACTGTCATCTTTCTAAAAAAGACGGGTTAGTTGGCTGCTAATCAACAAATGTATGCCTGCTAGACTAAGATGATAACCTTGGTCAACATCACACCTGTTAGACCGCTCATACCTGATTGATGGTAAGGCGCTTGATGCTTTTGACGGGTGTCCCTTTAAATACATTTAACCGCCCGGTTTTCATTTACGCTTCAGTGAAAGGTTTAGTTATCTCCATGGTAACCAGACACTATCCTCCAGCAGGGGAATCCGTGTGATGTGACATGTGATGTGACATGTGACAGTTATCACAACATAACAAAAGTCTCCAGGGACGAGACGAGGCAAACGTCAAGCGACACTTTATTTCCATCGAAAAACAAAAAGAACAAAAACGTCGAATCAGGCTTTGGATTGTAACCAGAATATTTACATTTCCTGAAGAAGATGCATGTGATTGTTGTATCTGCGCTCATAAAGCTTTGCTAGCACAGTCAGTCAAATTTAAATGTGTACTGTCGCATCACCTGGAGGTGAACAACAACAGTGTCATTAAGTAAGCCGATCAGCTGCTACTGACCAGCTACATGTTTTATATCAGCAGTCTGTGACTCACTATAATATATGTTAAACGGTTAAACGTGCGACTGGTCAGTGGTTCAGGGTGAGGGCAGCTTGTGTGACATCATCTGAACCTACAAACCATCCAGATGATCTCAGGGAGGACGTCAGTCTGGAGAGGAGGGGAGTGAGAGAGAAGAGAAGCTGAAGATACCCGGAGGAGGAGTAAAAAAAGAGGAGAGGAGGAGGAGAAGAAACGACCCCACAGAGCGAGAATGAGCCGAGAGGTAAAATATGTGCGAGGAGACGGAGAGAGATTAGTGTTTGCAGGGGTTTTAAAATTCCTTTCTGTTCGGGGACTCAGTGGATCAGAACTGCACCCAGGTGAAACTTCACTGGGTTGATTCTCAAACCCTGAAGACGGGCGAACATCAAGGAGGTTTTTTTCCAGGATATTAAATTGAATTGCATCTCTAAATGACTCCTGCTGGGAAATCCCATGAACTCAAACCACAGTGTTAGAAGTGTGATGAGAGCATCAGAGCTGTGTGTTTATCTGCATACGTAGGATTATCTGTTCCCGTCTGAGGACGCACGAAGCAGCAGCAACGGTTATTTATTATTTTGAAATGCTAAAAGAGGAACACGTGTTCCTGCGTGGAGTGAGTGCATGTTGAAGAAATGAATCAGAAATGCTGCGACATGTTTCAGTCAGCTTTGTGGTCTCTTTATGGCTGCTTCAAACACGTTCAGGGTCGCGACATTAACAACATGCACAACAGTGTGAGTCAGCCTGTCCTCCGCCTTGGACCGTAAGCTCCCATCACACCTCATGTCCTCTGATGAAGTTCACCTGGGAGAGTCTTTGCATGCATGATCCATCCTCAGCGATCCTCAGCGAGAGTGTTTATTTTCTCTCTGTGAGTTTAACCTTGAGCTGCTGCAGCTTTACGTTAAGATAATCCAGCGGCATTAAATTCAGACCGGTGCTGAAAGCGTTACGGAGACGTTACATCGCCGACCTTGTCACACTGACGTCAGGACTCTAATGTAGAATCGACTCTGACGCTTATTTAGACCCGAAACCACGAGATAAAATTGACTTCACATTTATGTAACGAGGTACAAATCAGAGGGAGCTGCAGTGAGTGTGTGTGTGTGTGTGTGTGTGAGAGAGTGTGTGTGTGAGTGCGTGTGTGTATATATGTGTGTGTGTGTGTGTGTGTATGTGTGCGTGTGTGTGTACTTACTTAAACTAGGTGAGTGTCATATTTTGACCTCTGTTGTATCCACACGTGTTTTTAATTCTGCGTGAGGTTTTGTGTCTGAAGAGAACATGTGATACGACTACACACCAACGCTCGACGGACATTTTGGAGTTTGCTTATCTTCACCAAAAACTCATCGTACAGTCTGAAAACTGTCTTATTGTGTGTTCAGAAGTGATTCAGGAAACAATGTGAGGATGAAATATCTGTCTATGAGTAATAAAAGCAGAGCAGCTCAGAAAACAAGGGCTCACTTTTCATCTGTCGAACTTTTAGCAGCAATTAAACTCCTCATGTTACAGGATGTAGTTTTGAGGGAGAAATTTTAATCAGCAGAGAAAAAATCTTCATGATTGATCGTCGTGACTGAAAAATCAAAAAGTCGTCAAAGAGCACACCGTGTTCATACTGCTCTACGTCAAACTGTGTTCTGGGGACATCGTGCTCCTCTGAGAACATCTTGGAAAACACAAATATTTCTGAGTTTGTGTTTTTACCGTCTTTTAATGTGATTAATTTGCATGTCCGTATTTTTTAACTGTTGTTTTTGTCACGAGAACAAAGGGTGGCAAAACATTTAAATAACTGATTTTTTCAGAATGAGATTTTTCTGATTTTCACAAAGTAAACAAAGGCGTCGACCATCATGTCGTCATCACGAGCCTGACGCGTGATGTTCTTCACACACTGAGAAATGATCCCGGTGAGCTCCTTCCTGTCACTTTTACAGTTACATGTTAACTCTGGATTATTGTTCACAACATGTTGTAAACTTTTGTTAAGTCTCTGTTAAAATGGATCCTGGGAGGAAACTGAAACTGCCGTGGTCTCCAGCAGAGGTCACAGCGCTGTGAAGACATTTTAATGAACACATCGCTGAGGGGAAGCGAGCCGGAGCGGCTGAATGTCAACAGAGCAGCACTGCTGGTCGTCCTCCTCCGGCTGGTCTCACCGAACAGCTGCCTGTCGAACACTGCGGAGAACTGTTGCAGACTTTTGTTGTTAAAGATTTTAAACATGTCCGACTGTTTACAGCAGACTGAAGCCAGTAATACACAGCTGAGAGCTGGTCTTTGTTCTTTGACATACAGACATCTGATATCAGAAGGTTGTTTTATTTTTATGTTGTGTCAAAAACCTCCCAGCTCACTGACTGTGCACGATGTAACATGTCCTCATGTACAGTCGGACTGGATGAAGATGGACAGTGTGTGTCAGCAATACACCAGTTTGGGCACTGCGCCATAAAATGCTCCTCCTACTGCACATCCATGACATCGCGGTGCTGAACCCGCTGCAGGTACACTGAGCTGTGGACCACCTGTGTTAGTGAGTCTGACGTTGGATCCATCGCTGTTATTGTGCTACAAAAAGATGAGATGCAATACAGGAAGTCTCTGAATGCATGAAATGGGAAATAAAAACACATCTGTGCAGGAGCTCGGTCGGTCCTGACGGTCGGCCCCGATGATCTGTTCATGTGAGGGCTGTACTGATCCAGTCTGAAACCTGAACTGCTCACAGACTCATCGGACCGCCCTGATGAATATCAGACGTGTTTGATGACTAGGATTCAAAATCTGGACGCTCGTGTTTGTCAGTACTTTCACAACAGCCAATGAGAAGGAGATCCTGGAGCAGCTGACGGTGTTGCCAAGCAACAGCAAACAACCCTAGCCTTCAAGGCTAACATTAGCGAGCATAGCACTGTTGGCAGATGATAAAACTGACAGTTTAAACCTCACCTCCTCTCCTCATTGGAGAATAGCGAGCCGTGGTGACCAGGTCTCAGCGTCGGTCGTCTCCATTCGTTTACGTTCAGATCAGCTGGGCTGCTGCGTCGCTGCCTCTGACACCATCATTTTCATAAAGTCCTGCAGTGTGAGGGGCCGTTACTCTCTGGTCTCTCTTCAAGAGAGAAAAACATGAAGATGCTCTTTATGTACCTGATGCAGCTGATCTCAGTCAGTCAGGATGTTGAAGCTGCTGCTGCTTCAGTCCTCATCATTTCCATTTGTGTCGTGAAATTGTTGTTGCATGACTCCTAATAGTTTGTTTTCTTTGACATCCAGCACATCCTGTTAGTCCACAAACTGTACGTGTGTGTTTATATTGTTCATGCCTCTGGGTGTGTGTGTGTGTGTGTGTGTGCAGTAATAAAACCCCGACCAGAACTCTGGCGCTGCGCTCCACTGTAGCCATAGCAACATGGGTTAAGGTGAATCTCATTGTTGCCGCGGTAATGATTTGAATAGCTCAGAGAGTCGGCCGGCGCTGCATCCATCAGGGAATACGGGACGTATTGATGTTTACACGCAGTAATAGATCTCAGATTGTTATGTAGGCAGCGGGGAGCGGCAGGCTCAAGTGTTCAAGGAGGAATTTTAATGGGAAAGTTTGGCCTTTCACTGTAAAACCACTCAGCTCTGCACAGTGTCGACGCTCTGCTCACACAAAGATGAAGCCTGTGAGACGCTTTTCAAATGTTTCAAGTTTTGTGACGAGACAGAACAATAAACAACATGTTTCCAACATGTTTTTGTGTTAAATAACCCTTATTGGTTTTTATCTTCTATGATTATTGGGTATTAGATTGTATTGTTATGTTATTATTATTTATTTTCTTTCCTTGCTGTGCTGTAGTGTTTCTCTCCTGAGTGTCAGCTGATCGAGGTTGAACCACATGGACCAAAACAAAATCAATATTCCAGCACTGGAGAACTATTTCATATATGTTTCTACCTTTGCTACATGTGTTTAATATGTTTCTCAGGAGGAAATTTAAATGCAGCTGCTTGGTCTGTGGCCTTAAGCTTCAAAATATGACGCTTACCTGCCTCTCTAGCGTCCAAGGACTCCGCGGTCGAGGTAGCAATAATACAATAAGGTCATACATTAACTTACTAACAGAACTTGAAAACAAATCATTCTTGACTTTTGGTCACAAACAGGAAGTGAATTGTGGTCTGACTCATCCAACCGCCGCAAAAATCTCCTTCGATAGAGCTCTTCTGGCTCTTTACACGACTGACGTTAGAGAGGTCACTACACCATCAAACTCCGGCGTGTTGCGGCTGCGATCCGATTGCCGGAGCTGATCACTTGTTCAAGACAATCGTCCACCTGCTGCACAACGACACGTCTCTGCAGATGGAGCCAGGCGGGAAGTCAGACAGCAGAGTGCATCCGGTCGATTCTGAAAATGAAACACTCCTGCAGACTCAGCATCTACTGCACAACGAAGACAGAAATATTAACAATAAACACACTAAAATCAGACAAATAATGAAACGACTGAACTCTGAAGCTCCTCAACCACATGAGAAGCACCAACATGAATCTGAGCAAGTCAACAACATCAACATCCTACTCGTCCTTCGCAGGATTGTCGATGGATCAGCCAGACTTTTTACCTCCCCAGTGAGCAAAAAGTGGTGTAGATCACGTCTTTTAGACGTCATTTATGGACATCCAAGACGTCTAAAAGACGTCCTCTGGGGAGCCAGAATGAAAGTTTTTTATACGTCTTTTCTGGACGTTGTATAGACGTTTATATGTCGTTTGTCGACTAATGCTGGCTGTCAGTGGACGTCCAGATCATGGCCTGGCCCGACGGACATGATATCAACCTGTTTTGGACGTCCACAGACGTTGCCTGCTCAGTGGGTCATCATCTCATGGAAATGTGTGTTAAATGTATGTTACAGTTATGAACAGTGTTTGCTAGTTCACATTGTTGGAGTGTGTTTGTTGGGAATGTGATGTTGCTAATCACCGTCTGATTGTTTAAAGAAACACTTGATGGTAATGAAGCACACAGTTCACTGATGTTTGTAATATCATGTTAATAAAATAGTATCCGTAGTTTCCAGCTGTGAACTGGAATTTAGATTTTTTGCTCCACTTTGTGACTTTGTGCTGCCTGAATAAACTTTTCTCTCTCAGGTCTCATTCACACACCTGCTCTGTGGTTCATTAGATACAGACCCAGAAAAGAAGATGTGTTTTAGCTCCGGTCTGATTCAGACTCGCTCACCAAACTGAGAGGAGTCAACATCAGGTCACAAAGACTGAAAAGTGAAGGAACTAATTGATTGGACAGTTTTGATGACGTCATCCTGCATCATCAGGGAAAGGAAATCATATTCTGGTGGCTGAAAGCAGGTCAGTGTGTACTTTACTGAAGCTGACTCCTTTTAAGACTGGAAAAGGTCCTGACACACACACACACCAAAAATAATCAGGTTTTTAATACGATCACTTTATGTTCCAATCAAATGTTTTATGACCCTCGCAAGAAAATACTGAACTTCACATAAACAGGATCCTCTTGTGACAAGCGCAGGAGAAATTTTACTTCAGGTCATGAAAAGTTGAGAGATGAGCCATCAACATGATTTCACCTTGTTTACTTTGAGAGTAATGAAGAAGTCGGACTGTGGAAGAGAAGAGCCAATACAGAGGAAAAGGTGAGATGGAGAGTTAATTGGTCTGAATCGATGATGGACACATCGCATCTTTCATTTAACTTGAGCTGCTGAGAAAGAGAAGAAACTGGAGGAGGAGAGAAGAAGAAGAAGAAGAAACACTGAGGACAAAAGACGGGATAGAGATTTAATGAACGAGAGAAGAAGGCAGAGGGGAGGAGACGAGAGAGAGAGAGAGCATGCAGAACAAGTGGAAGAGAAAAGGGTATTGATGTGAGGCTCTAATAGGTTTTTCCATCGCAGGGGAGCCAGTCGTGCACACAGCTGCTTCGCCGGTGGAAAGCTTTTAATGTGAAGCAGCAACAGCAGGAAGCATTCGCTTTGCATCAGCTGTAACTTAACACAGCTCTAATTTGTCTGAAAGCGATCAGTAAACAGAAAAATGAGGCTGATATCTGACGGGAGGAACACCGGCGTGAAACTCAACTCCAAAACATCACAGCAGTGCTGCGAGGCTGGAGAGGAGACACCTGACAGCAGCTGTTGCTACACAGCACTGCTGTGGCTGAAGTGGACCGACCCGGACCGATGGGGAACCGGCTGCTATTAGTTTGCTGCAGATCCTCTTTTTTCTTTGCTCCTCTGGACAGACTTCTGCACTCACTGTGCATGACTTGATCCTCCACAAGGCTAAGCAGGTGTACTATAAAAATGTTTGGCAAGTTAGTCTCAATGCTAACGAGCTAGCTTGACAGCAGTGGGTTCTTACAGTAGCCGTGTTTGTTGTGTACGTTCATTACGATAATGTTCGGTGTTTTCTTACGTGTGAGTGAGACGTGTGGCAGCTGCATCCAAAGAACAAAGCCGCTGAGTTAGCGACACACTCATTTAGCGGCTAATGTTAGCACAAAGCACAAAAACCCAAAGCAAAGAGCGTTTTAATGTCCCCGACAACATCTCTCATGTAAAGACACATAAACACTTTATAATTCAAAAGTGGAGAACAAACATGGAAACATAATTTCAGGCATTCAAACAGAAGCCCATTGACTCTGAGATGCGACTGACAGGTTTCTGGGTTCATTCCTGCAGCACTCAGTTTGACAAACAAGCCAAGCGAGCTTGTTGAGCGAAGTGAACTACGCGCCGACACATCTGCCAGCTGGCCAGCGACACTTCTGAGGCGGTGCAGTCGGGTCAAGCCCAACTCGGCCTCTCCAATCTCACCAAACCAGTCTTAAGCCTGTTACCTGACCCCTGTCGGAGGACAAGTCAAATATTTCAGGACATGATGGATAAACAGCTGAACAGTTTGAACACCTGGGGCCTCATTTTCACAGTGTTGACTGTGAAATCCTCTTCGTCCGTCTGTCTGTGTGGTGTTTTGGTCCACAGGAGGGAGGTTCATTGCTGGTATTGCTGGTGGACATCGAGTGTTGCGGCGTACTGATAGTACAGCTGCAGGCTCTTCTGCTGCGCTGCTGTTTGTGTGTAGACTCGTTAATCTGAGCTTCACGGCCTCGTTTCCACTTTCATTTAAATTCTTCAAATGAACGATGGAACAAACGCTGTTTGTCACATCAGCTGTGATAATTTAACATGTGAAACGTGCGTTGGATCAATGTGATCGTATAAAGACCTGTTGTAGTAATGAACTGTTAAACACACGGCAGATTCAGCTCACCTGCAACCTCCTCGTTACGATGTTTGTTGGTTTCTTCTTCACCTCGGTGTGTTTCTGTTCCTCTGGACGGAGAAGCTTTTCCTGGTTTAACCATCTTCTTAATCATCCTGGAGGCTCACTGAAGGTCTGGCTCTACATACTGGATGTTTTCATCTTCTCTGATGAGAATGACAGTTGGTTGTCGAGCCTGTGTGGGAGTCAGGTGTAATGAGAGGCCAGCAGAGTGTTTCTGTGCCTCCGTTCTGTAATTTTATCAATTAAAAATGTGTCTTTGTGCCGGTGACACCCAGCATGCAGAAACAGCTCACTGTGACTCTGCTTCTGTCTGAATGTTGTCAGGTTACAGAGAACAGCAGCGACGGTGTCACGTCACCTCCAGACCTCCTCCAAAGACGGTTTGTCTGACTCTGAAAAGCTATTTTTCCCTGAGACGAGAGTCACGTACTGAAGAATGGAGGACTTAAATGCGTCTCATATCCAGTCTGCCTCCATCACCGGCGCCGCTCTCCTTTCTTTTGTCGCTCACAGACACGCACTTGTGTTAAGGTCCTTGGTTTTATCTGTTGTGAGTAAACAGACGTTCCAGTTACACAATGAGGCACTCGACACTGAGCGTCATTGTCGGAGACAGCGAGTCGTTCTTACACAACAATGTCACTGTGAGATAAGAAACTCTTCCAGAAAGATTTGAGTCTCCTTATTCAGCCTCTTTAGCGCCGTCTGATGATTAATAAATGGTTCATAACTCACTGTGAGGTAGATGTTGTTGAGTGTTTTTCATTACCATCACCATTTATACAGCAGCCTCAATTTAGAGTTATTGATGTTGACAGTACTACAACTGTGAGGTACATTTTGGAGGCAAATACTGTCCTTTTTACTCCACTACATTAATTTGATAACATTAGTCACTCATCACCTGACAGGATGTATTCTGCATCGGATCCAAAGTGGTGCATTTTTTAAATAATTCTGTCATAAAAAACAAAAACAAAATACTGTTTCTGATCATCAAAAAGATGCTGAATATCAGATCCAGTAATCTGCAGAATCCATAATAAACAGTATATACATGTGTAAATACAGATATTTACTTTTAATTTTACTCTTTAAGTATCAAGATTTTTTATTTTCTAGCACTAAATGTACTTAAACACATTTATTATCAGATACTTTCAGACTTTCACTTTATACGTAATATTTTTTAACTCCAACTTCAGAGTAAGTCTTTTGGGTACTTTTTTTTAAAACCATGACAACGAGCTAAACGGGGACGTAAATGTGACGTGAGAATATCCAAAAGATGATTTTGTGTCTGAGAATATATGAAATATGAATTTGCCTCATGTACAGAAGATTCAATCAACTTGCCAAAACATGACGGACGATATTGGCCGATTACTGCAAAAATGTCAATATTAAAGTTCAGTAGTTTCCCTGCTTTGATCTCCACTAACAGAAAGGAAAGAAGGAGAGTACGAGGCTCGTTAGCAGCTAAATGTTCCACGATGATGAAAGTCAGCAGCAGCAGCTGTTAGCAGGTGCTGGGCAGATTGTGCACAGTGGATTTATCAGAGCTTCTTCACTGCAGGTATCTGCTGAGTGAACCGGAGCGTATACATCATGGTCTGTGGGACCGAAACAATGAGCTGAAGGATCATAAAATGCTCTGTACAGCTGCACAGACAGATGAAAGTTCATTACAACTGATACCTCTCACAAAACAAAGTCATTTCATCTGTCACTGATATAAAATATTAATAAAGAAGCTTGAAGGTCTGAGCTTGGGTTATTTTGCATGTGAGCATTCAGCTGCAGCACTTTAATTGTTCTTCAATGGCCCATTTGAGGCAAATTAGTTTGCAAATGCACATAAAAAATGAATTCAGAAGCATTAAAAGAGTTAAAGATCTCAATGTGCCAATTTAAGAAAATAGCAGCAATACAAGAGGGTTAACTGATCAGCAGCTGGCTGATAACACCAAACAGAACGAAGACGTATTTAATCAGAACAGAGGAAACTAATTAAATCAA
The DNA here is from genome assembly GCF_040436345.1 of Pagrus major. Classification (NCBI taxonomy): domain Eukaryota; kingdom Metazoa; phylum Chordata; class Actinopteri; order Spariformes; family Sparidae; genus Pagrus; species Pagrus major. Next base: position 901,189 of record NC_133220.1, on the reverse strand, counting down.
ACAGGTGAGAAGAGTTTCTGATGGTTTTACCTGCGTGTCACCGATACTCATGTTATCTTAAGGGATATAAACCAGCAAATAAATGACAAAGTCTTTAAGCGCTTCATAACAAAGGAGTGAAGACTTTACAACTACGAGCAGGTGTGCAGTTAATTTCTTCGTACATGAGGAAAAATGCATCTAAAGGAGACGAGTGTGATGTTTGTGAACCGACATGAGATTATTGTAAACAAAGCGAACAGCGGCTTCACTCCCGGCTCTCCTCCTCAGCCTTCACCCCCGCCTGTTTTCTCCCTGTTTCAATATGTTTTCTGTACTCTTGAATAAAGTGGAAATTATTCATGAAAAGCAAATCAACAAAGGCCCATTTCAAAGCTCGGTAATGTATGCAGGCATGCACCCCATGTTGAGTCCAAATTTCTCTGCAGCGGCAGCAGCAGCAGCGGATCCACATTCACCCAGGAACACTATAGAAAACATTAAAGGGAAAACTCTCCTGCACATGAAGTGACACACTCGGCTCAGCGCGGGAGCCCGGGAGTCACTGATTGTCATTTTGCAGAAATAAATAAAACATGTGTCTTTGATGACTCATTTCCAGCTGGCCCACTCGTCCAGCAGAGAAAACGCTGGGTCAGATCCAGGTGGTGAATGTCCAAACTGGGATCAGGACAGCGAAGTCAAAGAAAGGTAGACTTTAAGATTGGATCACTGGAGTGGAATAAAACAGGTATTCAAAAAATCCTTCAAATATTTCATGCCCTGACAGTCAAGAAAATCATTTTCCTCAGAAATTAGTCATCTGTTTGGTGAATGGACAGCTTGACGTCCTCAGATTGTGCGTTATGATTTGTCGGGCTTTAGGTAAACTGCTCTGTCTTCACCAGCAGAGAGCCGGCGTCCTGAAATAGGCCTCTCACAATAAACCCGTGCTCATTTACTTTCAAAGAGCCAGACAGTGTAATGAGGCAGGGCGGGCCGGCATCAGTGGAGTTCTTTCAAACGGGCCAGACTGCTTAACTGCAGAGACAAAGTTCAGCATGGCACAGAAAGAATAAAATCCTACGACTGGGCAGGCAGACAGTCCCAGAGGAACAGAGCCAGCATGGTTTACCCTCTTAATGATCTTTGTTGGTTTTAGAGGCAGGGACCGTTCAGTCAGCTGCTCTGGGCTCAGCTCAATGTGTCTCCACTAAAAATCTTTAGCTAACGGTATCTTCCACATCAGCGGCTCTCCACCAGGGGGACTGTACCTGAGGGGCACGGAGAGACTGTAGATGAGCTTGAAACTACAACAAGGAACTTTAAGCTGGTTATAAAACAGTCTCAACTTAATCCTGATGCCTCTACATGACCCACATAAACAAGTTATTCTTGATTCCTGTCAGACTCTGACTGACCCGGGCTGGATGAGTCCAGTCCTCGTCAGAAAAACAACCCAATAGGTCAACTGTGAAAGCTTATTACGACCCATATGTTATGTTGCTTGTTACTCAGCGACCTCTAGTTGCCGTAGTATTTATTGCGGTTGAAAAGGAGGAAGGCAGGTGACATAGAATAAAGAGCGAGTCCACATAGGGGAGGTCGAGTACGTTAAACAAGCAAACACTTTCATTGAGGAGGCTGCTGTCCATGTTACGTCACAGACAGCAAGCGTCACTGGAACGCTTGTCCTAGAAACAGTGAAATGAAGTCACTGCAGTTGTGAACCCCTGAATTTAAGCAGGACAGTGACTGTTTGAATGATTTCTCTCAGATCCTGTTTCCTCGGTGACACATTGTCTTTGACTTGTTGCATAAAGAAATGCTGAATAAAGGAATCCATTAAGAACAAAGCATGAACAACACGTGTCGATTTGTGCCGAGTCTCCTCACAGGCTCCACATTCAGGAGCAGTAAGCAAAAGCTTTGCCAGAAATCCTCAACAATGGACTACAGTTGAGAGCCAGGCTCCTAAAATAGGTTTCACACAATGCTCTCATCCCGTTCGCTTCAAAGAGCCGAGCGTTGTAACGAGGGAACTGGAATTCTTTCAATAGAGCCGCAGTGGAAGTCCTGAGAGAGAGGGAGGGAGAGGTTTCCACATGATGAAACAAATCCTCCAAAATAACGGAGACAGCAAACCTTAAGGGGAGAACCACAACCATGGTGATCATTTTTATGCCTGATGCATCTGGATGTAATGACTATAAAAAGCAGGAGGCTTGTTTCTGTGTTCACAGTTAATCAGATGTTGTTGTCGGACTGAATGCTGTGCAACACAGCGGTGGAGCTGATCGTGTGATCCGTTAATAAGTGCAGAAAAACACTGAGCAGATAAACAGTGAGCACGAATGGTTATGAGTGTTTTATATGTTGTTCATCCATCCAAACTGCACAATACTTTAGGACTCGTACGGATAAATGGTTGAAATATTTACCTAAACTTAAAATATTTGGCTGTGAGTTTACAGCTGTTCATCCGATAGTCGATGTCGTCGTCAATTTTGTGGTGGCACGTGAAGAAAGAGTCGTGGCCGTCCTCTTGTTTTAAATCCAGAGAGTTTATCAGGTCGTGTTGTCACACAGTACTTTTATAATAAACCCTCTTTGTGATGTAATTAGCTGCTTGGCTGTCTGATGTAACGTGTTCGTTAAAGCGAAGCCCTTCACCGTCTGTATGAAGACATGAAGCGTAACAGAGCAAACATGTTTTTGCTCTTATGTACAAATAAAACAGGGTCCCGTCTCGGGAGGTGTGTTGCATAAGTGAGTGACGGTGACTTTTAATGGCTCACATGGAAGAATCAGCTAATTAAGATTCTTCCTGAGATATTCATGCAGATGTTAAATTGGGTGAAGTAAACCGGATTAAAATAGCGTGCAGTTTAACAAACGAGACCCTGCAAACATTTTATCCTCCTCATTTAAGTGATGAGCGGAGAAGTTCTTTAAACTGAAACACATAGAAGGGTTGAGCAACATGAAATGGAAACGTCTGCCCCGGCGCTCACCTAGAATTAACATTTTGCTTTGCTTTTTATTATTCATCATAAAACTGCACTGAGTGGTTTCAGCGTGCCGAACGGAGGAGCTCAGTGCAACAATGACGAAATGTCATCCCTGAAATCAGAGGCAGTTTCTCCACCTCACGATTTACATTTGTATCTTACAGTTTAAGGATTTCTCATTCTGAACTGAACGGCCAGACGTTGTGATGTGATAAAAATATGGAGATAAGGTTCAGAAGTTTTACATCATTTAGTCCTGAAGCCATTTAGCTGACAGCCTCCCGTCGTCCTGCCAGCCGTGCTGTCTGTAAAACAACTTCCTACATCGGATGAATCAACAGACTTCAGTCAGGCCTGATTAAAAAGGACAAAATGGACAAATGTGAACAAAATCTTACAGCTCACTCGTTCTCAACCTGTTCTCTGCTCGCTGTCTCTGTTGGAGCAGCTTCAAAACAAAGAGTCCCGGCTCACCGAGAGAGTGGACGGCTCTGAAAAACAAGTGTGAACATCCGTCAAGACTCACTGTGATCCCATCTGTCAAACCTCATGTTGACCACATGTAGTTTGTAGTGTAAAACGCTCCTGCACCCTGGTGCGTCTCCAACAAGGATGTCATCGCTGCAGGACGTGATGGTTGTTATGGTGACAGTGTCCTGGGCCACACTGAGGGACCGCCTACTCATCTGACGTCCTCTGTGGAAGAAGAGAAAGAAGAAGGAGGACGAGGGGAAGAAGGACGAAGAGGAGACAACGACAGGCAGAATGGATCACAGTCTCCAGGTGCTTCACTGTGATGTGAATGACGTGTTTGTTAACCTGCTGATGTCAGCAGCAGCTGTTTGTTTCAACCGGTCCAACCAGTGAACCAGTAACACAACATCACCAGCCTCCCTAAACAAATCTTGAATTTTAATGATATGTCTTGACAACACTGTCACAGCTCATATACATGTGTTATGAATGTGATATGAAATGTATTGTGGAAATGTTGATGTACTTATGACACGAACACATTTTAACACATCTGTGGTTTGCAGGAACGTAAAATTCTGCTTACTGGGCTGATTCGTTTTCATAACCAGCAGGAAAAACAGCCGAATCTCCTTTAACTTCCTCCAGTGAACGCAGACATTTCCCCGTTTGCGGGACAAAGAAAGGAATTCTGATTCTGATTCTGATTCAGAAGCTTGTCAGAAAATAATCAAGTCCAGCTCAGAGTTAAACAAGTCGGTGTTGAAGAAATCTGTCAGTGAAATTTTTAAAATTTTTCGCGTATTTTCCAAAATGAAAAAACTAAACCTTTACAATGAATGAGTAAACATACCTGTTAGTTTGTCCCTAGTAGTTTATTTTGTATTTTCACTAATTGCAGACTGCTTGTGCCTCTGATTGTTGGATCAGAACCGGCTTCAGCACCGTGTTACAGTACTATAACCGCCTCCATGCTGCTCATGACTGACAGATTGAAGAGCATCAATCATCTCCGCCGCCCCGTCACCACTCGGAGTCGTGGAGGGTTTTGATGTTTCTCACATGCAGTTTTCCCTCGAGTGTTTCCGAGCTGCGAACCACAAAGCGTGAAGCTTATAATTAAAGATAGATGCGACACGAACAAGTTGGCACTTTCTGGAATCTCACACTGTATTGTTTATTTTATGATGCATGCATGTTTAAAATCCTACTGCAGCACTCTGCATATGAGCTGTATATTTCAGAACAGCAGTAATGTTAACTGTGAAGCCTCAGTGTGATGTGGAAGCTAAAGGAACAAAACAAAGCAAATAATCAACACGAATAAAGAAGCCTCGTGCAGCTGGCTCATTAAGAGTCACAGCTCATTAGGGCCGGCTTAATCAAAATTCAGGAACCATACTGGGCTCCCAACAAATTACCGATATTTCTGCAGCATAATGAAAGCAAAAACAAGGTGTCAGTTAAAAGCCAGTGTGTAACAGTGAACTGTAGCTGCAGTGCAGAGCGTCGACGGGTCCTCCGCCGACAGTGATGTGGTTCACTCTGTCAGCAGGTCTGTCACTGTGCAGCTTCAAATGAGCTGGTTTTAATTCATGTGTTGTTTTCTTCTTACTGCCTGAGTTCACTAATTGTTGCTCAGTGTGATTTCCCTTAATCACACAGCAAATCTTCTGTACCAGAAAACAACAGAAACAGGTTAAACTGAAGTCCTGTTTCAGCGAGTCTCTCCATCCTGGAGACTTGACTTTCAACTGCATGTTAACAATCACCAGTAAAACCCGATAAGACTGAATGAACATGTGTCATACGACCGTCGTGTGCGTCACTCTCCGCAGCCTCAGCTGATACGTCACGTATCAGCTGAGGCTGAGGAGAGTGTCAGTCCTGCAGGTATTTTATGTTTTCAGGTTAGTTTTATCGGTTTTTTAGTTCTGTCTGTGAGTATTTTACACTTTGAGAGTGGATTTTTTTTCTGGCCTAGTTTGATGTTTTAAAGCTCCACTGCAGCTTCGTTTGACACCAGCTGAGTGTTTTCTTCCCTCTATTTTCAATTTTAAAGTTATTTTTTGATTGAGAAGAAATGAAGACATAACTAAGGTTTTATAAAGTTATTATTTTTTTTGTTTTATTACATTTATTTCACTAAACATACTTAAGTTTTTGAGCAGGTTATATAAAATATCATTATTACACAGGTACTGACACCTGCTCCTTTCTCTTAAAGGTCCCATATTATGAAAAACTCACTTTTTCTGGGATTTGGGTTATTTTGGGTCTATGGTGCTGCAACACGCATAAACACTTTGAAAAAAGACCATCCGTGCTTTTTTGAGTGAGATACAGATTTCTGACGGTGTCTTGCCTGCAGTTTCCAGATGAGCGAGTCAAATTCAGCTTCGGTCACCGACGTCATTGACCGATCATTCGAATATTATCACCCACAGTGTCTCCACCCACCAGGTGCAGCAGTACTATCTCGGATCCGCCATTACGCTATCGAAAGCACCACGTCGAAGCACAACGAGAAGTGTTCTGTTGTTGGTTGTAAAAATCAACATAAGTGCCGATATTCTGTCCCAGCTACAGAAGAGACAGTGGTTGCGTTTCATTTTAACGACAACGTGCCGGCTACGGTTCCTGTTAGTCTGTGTGTGCTAACCACTTCACATGGGACTGCTTCAGTACCGAGGCTCAGTACAAAGCTGGCTTTGCCTCGACACTGACCCTCGTAAAAGGATCAGTCCCAACCATACGGGACCCAGCAACTGCACCCGAGCCACAGGTGAGTGTCGCCACGTGTTGACAGTATTTACAGTTGCCTACGAGTATGGTGACGTCAGCTTGAAGTTGGCTAACTACTTAGCTCCACTCGGTCCGCTATGCTACGGCATTTGGAGCGAGTTTAATGTTAATAATATTACGGTTGTCACAGTAAAAAGTCTGGAAACGTGCAGACTGGAGACAGAGACTATGCGAACAGTGTCCAAGAGTTTGGAGACTGTGTTGGAGACAAACACAGCTTTCGCTAGCTGTTTTTAGATGTTACCTGTTGCAGGTCAGTGGGGGATGGGAGCCGGGCGGTTGTGTTGGGGATCCTGCTGCAGCCGCAGAGTCTGTATTTTTCTGAGCCTCCTTCTGGGTCCGATTCTGGGTCAAACTGGTACGGTTGAACGACAGCATCTCGGCGAGCCATAGCGATACATCCACCGTAAACATTAGCACATGCTACCGCTAGCGTCAGCGGCATCCTCTCCCTGAGAGGGGCGTGTAGCAGGACGGAGCTCATTAGCATTAAAGGTGCAGGCACAGAAACAGCTGCTCTCAGTAGAGCTCACGTGAGCGACTTTCAGACAGCTGAAGTTCAGGACCAGGATGGGTTTGGGGCAATACATTTCGAATACAGTGTTGTTGGACCTCTGACAGTGTGTGTGAAATTGATGAAAAACAGTATAATATGGGACCTTTAACAAAGACCAGATACTGCAGGTGAGACTATAATACACCAACCCAATCACCACAATAAATGTTAGGTAAGTTTCTGCAGAACCACAGATCATTTCAAACAGGTTGTTTCTTCACGTGACAACGTTTTCTCATCACAAAGCTGTGTTGTTGTTCTGGTTAGGTTTAGACACAAACCACTTGGTGAGGAAACATCATGTTTCTGTCGCCACGATCACAGATGGAGAGGGTCTGACTTCCTGTGAAAAATAGCCGGTCTTGGTCGCCACAAACACGTCTGGAAATGTCCGCTGGTGTCTTTAAAAATATCCAGTGGTGTGAGTCGATCTGTGGTCGTCCGTTTGGCAGCCTAAGAGACAAAAATCACTCGGGAATATATTTATCAGTTTACACCACAGGTTTGTACGATGACATGCTCTTTGTCAGTCCCTTTTATGCGACTCGCAATAAACTCTTATTTTTCAGCTTGGCCTGAATAAAAGCAAAATCGTGCTCACATGCCAGAACTGAGCGAGGGTTAATGGAGGGGCTGTTGAGACTGCAGCCAGAGCTGGAGGCCCAGCGAGATGCAAACACAAAAACCTTCCAGCTGTGGGTGTTAAAACGCAGCCAATAATATTCATAGATGGTTTCGGGGAACGGCAAAGCCAAATACAATACTGCTATCCTAACAAGGACTCACATACACAGAGGCTCCAGCAAATACAAGCAAACATAAATCCCAGCAGGCTAAAGAGAAAGGTCATCGTTGTTTTGAGAGAAAAGAGGCTGTTTTCTGGATTTACAGTAAAGCTACACAAATCAAAGAGCCGTGTGATGTTGCTATAGTTACAGGGACAAAGATCCCAAAGCTCCTGAGGTTCTGGAGGGCAGATCCTCCTCTCGGAGTTGGAACTTGGACTTTTTTGCTCTTTGTTTATCTCACACTCAGCCCTGTGGGAGGCCCGGGACTGCCTGGGGATGGCAGCAGAGGCCCCTCTCTGCTGCTCGGAGACAAAAGCCGGGCTATTAAATTATGTAAATTCAGGTCCGTCTGTCGGACTGCTGCCGATGATTAATTGCCGTCTAACCGCAAGGCACAGAGATGAAGCGGTGTGATGGGACGGGGAGCTTTTTTTTATTTCTTTCTCTCTCCTGGCAGCAGCAGATGGAGCAGCAGTGATAGCACACACACCTTCTACCAGACTGTCACGCTGCTTTAATGTAAATACGAGATTGTACTTCAGACCGGACCTCAGACACCAACCGGAAAACTGATTTAAGTGGATTTGTCTTTATTATTTTCTCCAAGATACAAACAGGACACAAACAACAACAAAAAATGATGTGATAGACTGATGAAATAAACTAAGATCATCAGCGTCATGTCTGATTTGGGGGTTTTCTGCACATTTTGGCCATCAGGACGAACTCTCGCTCTGATGACATGCCGCTGACTGACAGGTGTTCATATTGTTTCATTGTTTTGAGCGCTGTGATAAAAATCTACTGACGCTGCTGAATTTCTGACAACAGAACTTAAAATTCTTCTTCTCTCAGGTGTCTTTCTGTGGATGAACGTAACGTTTTTAATATTAATAACAATTTTGCAGTCGTTGACAATTGACATCAGATCTCGTGATCCTACAGCCCCTCGGGAACAGTTGCAGTGGTTTTACTGCAGTACAAGTAGTAATACCTCACTGTCAAAGTGCTCCACTGCAAGTAAAAGTCCTGCATTCAAAACATGATTTAAAAGTATGATTTTAGGTATGAGTATATGAGTATGAGTAAAATATGAGTATTATCACCCAATTGTATTTGAAGTGTGAAAACTCATCTTGTAGTAAAACGTTGTAGATGTTTAAGGCTGAGCTCATTTTATAAACAGGTGCATCTCAAAGCAAACCAGTTACTATAGTGTTGGCTGTGGACAGGTACCAAGCATCTCCATACTGTATGGAGATGCTGATTTCCTTGCTGACCATGGTATTACTGTGCTTGACTGGCCAGCCGACTCACCTGACCGGAGCCCCGTAGAGAATCTATGATGTACTGTCAAGAGGAAGACGAGAGACACCAGACCGACACTACAGACGAGCTGAAGGCTGCTTCAGTAACACCTCAGCAGAGCCACAGGCTGATCGGCTCCACGCCGCACTGATGCAGTAATTCGTGCAAAAGGAGCCCCGACCAGGTATTGAGTGCACGAACGAACTTACTCTTCAGAAGGTCGACACCTCATCGTCAAATTAAAACAAAACAAAGGATTGAAAACATTCACTTTATGTGTGTTTGTGTAAAATGAAAGATGAGATGAGATGCACCTGTACAACTGGCGAGTTTAATCTGCACGAAGCATCATATTCTTTAAGATCATCGTATGTTTGTAGCGTTTCTGTCACACCGCCAGCCCTCCTGATTTTCCCAGGAGACTTATGACACATTTTCACACGGAGGAGAAAGAATATTGAAACAAGTTACAGACGCCCTGCAGAGAAGAATCTGTAAAAAGTCTGTTTTCAGCTGTGTGATGATGCATTTTCCAGATAATCCAAGACAGTTTTTAAAGAGCTCATTTAGCTGAAGGAGGAGGAGAAGTTTTCATCCTTCGGTTTGTCACAAACCTTCACCATCAGCACATCTGGAGATACATGGTTTTCACTGGACAGGAAGAAGAGGAAAAACTGTAATCTGAAAAGTAACTAGTAACTAAACCTGTGTTGTTGAATAACACGTACAATATTTACCTCTGAGATGTCGTGGAGTGGAAGTTCAGAGTGGTGAAAAATGGAAACACTCAAGTACAAGTAGCTCAAACGTAAAGTGCCGTGTGTGCACGGAAGAGATGTTCTGAGTCTGACTTGAAACACTCGAACAAACCTCACAGAAAAACAGACACGAGAGAGAGTCAGGAGAAGAATACAAAATGTTCTTGTATGATTTGTGTTAATACGACAGTGAAGTGAGTGTTTAACTTGTTTCAGAGGTGGAGAAGCTGACAGCACGTCTCTGTAATCCTTCACTGCTGTTTCCACACAGCCTCAGACCTCCAGCAGCTTTAATCCACGTGTTTGAGATCCACATCTGGTGAGAGCCGGCCGTCAGTCTGAGGCTCTTTGTCTGTGTTCGCTGAGAGGAAAGAAGAATCTGCAGCGTCGCCTGAGAAGTTACAGGAGGACAGATGCAGACATATGTCGTGTAGGTTTGGAGGCGACTCTCAGATGGCGACCAGGCAAGATGCCCGAGATGCTGGTTGGCTGCTCTGTGTGCACACAGGCGTGCACTCCAACTCATCCATATGTATGTGTGCACACGAACGTACACAGAAGTACACAGAGTTCATGCTCATACACACACGTGTAACATGAAACATGAAAAATATATAAAATATATAAACAGTGTAAAATAAAGGCTGGTTGAGGGCTCAGCTGAACATGTGGAGATCAGCATGTCGCCTTTATCGTGCTCTACTTCTCGTCTTTACCTTCATCTCACAATCTGTTCCTGCCTCCTCCACCTGTCCTGTGTGTGTGTGTGTGTGTGTGTGTGTGTGTGTGTGTGTGTGTGTGTGTGTCACGGGCTGCTGAGTCGCTGATTTAACCACAGGACAATCTACATTCACTTCTACAGGACTCAAGTCCACGACAGTACGTCTGTGTGTCACCACTCACACAGTCATGAACAGCTGTAACTGTACTGGCTTTTAAAACAGTATCTTATCATTTTCATGATAACAGTAAACTACTGTCAAACATTCACCCTCTGCATGTTTCAGTCCGTTCACAACGGCTCCTAACAAAATAATTCTTTAAGCTATTGTTAGTACAGACGTGTTGAACTTAGATCAGTTAGATTCTCATTAATTTAACCAAAAACCAGATAACCGACGAATAATTCATTCAGATTTTGCGGCATGATGAGCAAAAGAGAGAAAAAGAGTTCTCTCCCGACCTTTGAAGAGGTCGTAAAGTAATAATTTGTGTCCATTTCTCCACAATAAATATTCCTTTAGTCCATAATTAAAAAAGAGTTTTTCATCAAGTTGAAGTTGTGGATGTCGTCCTGTGAAGTTCATCACTCACGTCTGACAGACAGAAACCGAACGTCTTCAGACAGGAGACACGTTTGTCTTCTCCCTGCTGCTGCTGCTGGGTGTGTTTGTTTTCTTCATGTTGCTGCCTACAACATGAGAGTGTCTCCACCTCTTTCTGTTCAGTCTCCACCCCAGGACACCTGGAGGACAGCAAGCGCTCCCAGTGAGGAAGGTCAGTCAGCTCTGGTGGTCAGACAGAGCACAGCTGACAGGACGGAAGAACAATTCTGATAATCAATAAGTTTTGATTGATACTAAAAGGTTTTAATGTCAGCAGAGATCAGGTTCATCTGAGGCTGCAGCAGCCAAACGACACCCTCTTTTATTTTATAACGCCTGCTCGTACTTCTGCAGTTATTTTGGTGAAAGTAACACAGAAGTAGTGTAACAGATTACTCTGCACTCAGTAATATTGTAAAGAAACGTATTACTTTCAAATGATAGTAACTAGTAATATGTGATACGTTATATTTTAGAAGTAACGAACACTGTTGACACTGAGTGACTCTAATGAGGCAACATGTGAAACGTTTAGTTCGCTCCTTGTTTTTAATGTAATTGTTAATAAAAGTGTGAATCATATCCTGATGTGTGCTGTTACTGATTGATGATTTCATCGTTCAGCCGTGTACAGTTTGTTTGAGGTCATCTTATCGTTTAGTGATTTGATTTTGTTTAAAGATTATTACCAACATAGGCAGACTTATTGACGGCAGTTTTCCTGCCTTTGGAAATTATCTGCATGTATCTTTGTGTAGCTGCTAAACAGGAAGTGAGCGACTGCTGAAAATGGGTTTGGTGAGTGGAACAGTGGGACTCAACAGTTCAGTGAATATTACTGAAATAATTCAAAGTTTTAATGAATTATTATCATTGGCAGATGAATCCAAAACAAGCTGCAAAGTTTGGTATTTATTCTTCGTTCATTTTTAACGACAAACAGCTCAGACTTATTGAATGTTTATATCTGAATAATATTAATACAGATTATTTTGTAGTTCATACATAATCACTGATCCGTCTCCTTTTGTTTGAGGGAAGCAGCTTCGTTCTCACTGAAAACACTTTCTCACCAAGTTTAAATGATCGCTTATTTCCACGGCAAATTATCCGTGTGCATTCAACCGTGCCGATTCCAAATTATTGACTGATGCTCAGAGCCAACAAGCCGCCCGGTGTCACGGCCCGCTTTCAGACAGCCAACCAGAAGAGCGATCGGATCTGTGCCGAATGTAAATGCAGGTCAATCACCTGCTTAATAGCCCTGCTGGGGACGATCTCTGGCGTAAGACATTTAGACACTGAATATATTACTGTACCTTCCTCTGCAGTCAGTTTTTCAGCAGGTGATTTTGAAGGATTGGCAGAGCTGGAGCAAATACTCTGTTTCTAAAATAGCACCAGCATCGAGTGAGACAGTAAATCCTACAGACCTGTTCTCAAGATAAGACTGCAACAAAGAAAGCAATCCTGTGTCAGCTCCAAAGAGGCTGATACGGTCAATATTAAGAGTTTGGGTGCTGCTCTGCTGGTAATTGATTGACTGTGATGGAGAAGTTGGTGTGTGATACATTCGGGAAGAAGGCAGAGCAGTTAAACCTCAGACCAGGTGTCTCTACCAGACCTGTCCTGCTGAAGAGGAGGAAAGCTGCTTTCAGCTGAGAGCGAGGCGGTAAGAATATCTGATCTATGAATGGACGGTGAAAATAGCGAGATTGTAAACTTTAATGAAGTGACGTTCACACATAGTGTGTCAGAACGAACAGTGAAGCTTTCTCTTCCTGTCGTACAGACTGAAACACATTTAAACGGTGATGCAAGAGCGTAGAGAAAAGTGACTAGAAATCTTGAACAAAACACTTTTCAACCACCTCCAGTCATTTACCTTATAGATCGTGAAACCATCATTTCCTCATTGTTCATCCACGTATTCATTTCTGCTTTTGTGTGTCTCCCATAACTACTGAAATGCATACATGGATGAATCCCAGTCTCGTGTCCCAGTGGAGTCAGGTTACTGCAGACGCACACCTGGAAAAACATATGTGAAATATAACTAGCTGGAGGGCTGGTATGGGGCCGTTATTGTAGATTTACAAGTGTGAGTGTACAGTAAGAAGAAAATAATCTCTAAATGTGTTTTTTAGAGATTTATTGAGGTGTTAGGACAAATCTGTGAAAGTGCAACAACACAACAACATGCTCACTGTAGTGTTGATGATGAGTTCAGGAGTCTCTCAGCCTGGGGAGTGAAGCTGCTCTGTAGTCTGGTGGTCCAGCAGCAGATACTTCTGTATCTGTTGTCAGAGGGCAGCAGGTGAGCAGACTGTGGCTGGGTCGGTGTTGTCTTTAAGTATCTTCGGGCTCTGTGCAGACATCTCACTTCACCAATGTCACTGATGTTCTGTAGATGGTACCAGTGATGTTCTGGTGGTGTTAATCAGCCGCTGTAGAGCCGTCCTGTCCTGGACCGTGATGAACCGTGACAGTTTGAGGTGTGTGTGTGTCTTTGCCTCCTATTTTCTGAAATCAACAATCGGCTCTCTGGTTTGCTGATGTTGAGCAGTAGCTTGTTCTCTGTGCACCACTCTGCAGGATTGTTGATTTCCTCCTGATATGAACTCTCATTGTTGTTGATGATGGCGGCTGACGATGGCGGTGTCGTCCTCAGACCTCATAGTACAGTTGGGTCATGGGTGTACGGTGTGAACAGCAGGGGGCTGAGCTCACGGCCCTGTGGGGCTCCGGTGTTGAACACTAATGTGAGACTGCCAATCTGAACTCTCTGGAGTCTGCTTGTGAGGCAGTCCAACATCCAGAGTGTTGTACTGAAGCCCAGAGTGATTATATTTCCAATCAGCTTCATGGGAGTCTCCACTCACATTTGTAAATACTTTGCTTTAATAATTGGCAACACTGAAGTTAGCAGTGAGGCTGAAAACTCCCGAACTCCGGCGTCAGCGTTAAAATCCAGTCTCATTTGGAAGACACTAATCTGCACACTTTAATTGGTATTATTGTAAATTGAAACTCATTATTTGAGTACATATTTAGTTCCAAACAGCCAATTTATTCAGATGTGACCAAAAACGTGTCTGAAACATCTGACCTGCTTATTAAACCTAACTCTTTATGCTGCGCCGGGTTCCTCTGGCAGCAGGCTGAGCAGGGCGGTCCAGACGTCCCTCCTCCTAACAAGGTTGAGGCTGATCACAGAGCGTCCTGATGACTGTGAAGACAGATCCCTCGTCTTTCTTTATCTGTCCCCAAATCAATACATGATGAAACACAGTTCAGGTGTAATAAAGCTCTGTGTAATCTGCAAATACCATCGACTGCACAGCTGTCTGTATGAAGTTCACTGCTGCGTCACACTGAGAAGTTCAGTGTGTTCCCAACACATTTACAAAATCATCACATTCACATTATTTTCATTTTCAGATCCAGTGGGGGTAAAAAACCAACATGAGCAGAGCTTCATTTCGTCCCCGTGTAGACTGATGTAATGGACTTACATTTGATTTATTACCACAGTTGTTCTTCTCTCGTTTGTGTGAAGCTTGAGATTTATGTGTCTGTAAATCTTCCAGCATATTTTCTCTCACGATAACTTCTGGCTCAAAAAACAGCTTCTTTGGAATTATGCTAATGTGTTATATCATCTGCAATAAAAGAGAGAATGGATTATTCTCAGTCCAATTTCTAACATTTGTTTGTTCGTTTGTTTATTACGCTGACACACCTAAAGCATGCGTTACAGAGCCATCTGTGATGTCACGATGTAATCAGACTGTACCAACACTCATGAGGGCAGCGAGAGGAGCCAGTTTGGGTCGGTTAAGTTAAACTGGCGTGTTTGCCCAGTTGGTTCGGTTGTTTGTGTCGGTGTGAAAGCTGTCGATCAAACTCTGGTGTGGACTAAAGGAGAGTCTTTGGTTTCTGCTGGCTTGTTTGTTTCCTGAAAGAAAAATGGAAGAAATGCAGGTCTCTAAGATGATATATATAAATGGGACTTCAGCATGCCAGAATTTATTTTTCCTTTGTGGGTCTGTGTAGCTGATGAAACAGAATGACATCCCCAAAACGGTCCGCTGAAAGAGTTACCGGTCAGCCTGTTGATTTTATGTTTGCAGCTCTTGGTTTGTTTGTAAAAAGAAGACACGTCCCAAACGACTGAACAGGTCGACTGTCACTGTTCCTGAAACAAGATGACTCATGTACCAAACCTTTTACCTGAAATCTCATTGGCTACATGATGCATCAATCATCTGGAGGCTGGCGTGTAAATGGTTCAGGAGAGAAGAGAAAGAGAGAGCGGGTCCCATGTCTACACAGTCACTCATTGGCTGTTGTAGGCTGTAGGGCGGGCATAGAAGCTCATGTCTGCTCAGTCTTTTGACGGATAAAAGCATGACATTTTGCCATGTTGCCTACATTTATGCGTGGATGCTGTGGTTTGGACTGAATATGTTACTGAAATGGATCTAGAGGACATTTGAGAATCAGAATCAGAAATACTTTATTGAAAGAATAAGAGAAGACAGCTTTCGTTGGCGTTTGATGCTCTACTGAAACACTCTTTTCAAACTTTATTGGTGAGTTGGCAAAACTTTGTACATGCTAGTTTGTTAGCTTGTTTGTTAGCTTGTTTGTTAGCTTCATGTACGTTGCTGATGTGGTTTTATCTTGAATTGTTTTGCCTGAATAGACTCACAAGAATCTAAACTTTCTAACGATGTATGGCAGGATTATAAGTTTAAATTGAGGCGTTTGTCTGTTGGCCTAACTGTTTGTATTGTTTGGCCAACGAGCTGGGCGAAGCTGAAATTAAAAAGACTCACCGTTAACTTTTGGTTAACTGCTACTAACTACTATGACTTTTGAGCTGCTTCAGCTGTTCAGCAGAACGCTGCAACTCTGTTTTACTGTGAAGCTCCAGAAATGTTCTGTGGACTACGAGACTTCACCTGACTTTCATCAGCATGCAGGGAGGAGATGATGACTTTTAGGGTGAACTGAACATCACTCACAACCCAGTTTGGAGCTCGACTTCCTTCAGCTCAGCTCCACAGTACGGACAATGTGAAATTATTGTGGGCTCAGCAGCCATCTGCTTCCTGCTTTACAGGGACTGCGTGCAGCCCTGATGGACCTCAGCTGAATGTTAATTAGGAAGGAAGCAAATTGTTGCCCGTGAAATGGTCACAGATGGGAGCTGCAAAATCAAGAGGAAGTCCAGCTGATATAATGGATTGGAATAATTACTGTTTCTTCTTCCTCTAGACTGAGAAACGTGTTGGTGGAAATTAAATGTTCCAGTTTTTCAACATTCAACTCTGAATCTAAGACTGCTATTACACACATCTTGTAGGATATATGCAATTTATTAAACCATAATGTCATTAAGTTCATGCACTTGTAAACAGCAGACACAAACACAGACAACATGTAAACCAGGATTTAAAGAGATAGAGCTGCACTACTTTGACATAAACTGTCAGCTTTGTGAAAACACCTCATCAGAATCACTCAAGTGTGGAAAATTGAAAAGAAACGCATTTTGTTGGTGAGTTTGTGTTTATCAGTGTTTTTCTTGACAAGATGAGTGAACATACAAAAACCATAATTCAAAGACAAAACAGCATTTTCACTGTTTAACTACCTGTTCAGACGCGTGTGAGGAAAAACACCCTTTCACACGATGATATGAACGATCGAGTGTATAAAATAATATCCACTGCAGCAGACGGGATTGAGTTCCACCTTCTGAATCATAAAAATTTAAACAAAATAAAAATCAACATGCCGAGAGCTGCCTGAATAGATATGAGGAGCTGGTCGACTCAACTTCTAACTCAATTTTTATTTCCCAGTCTTCTTCTCATCAGACATTTAAAAAAAAATCTAAATTGATTTTTGTGTGGAGGCTGATGAAACTAATAAGGTTTGGTGATGCTGATGGTAAATTCATGTGCAGGTATACAACCTCTCATCAGGTCCAGGAGCCATTTTCACCAGACACCCCGAGGCTCCGTAGAGACGAACTCCTTCACATCAAGGTCATCAGTCCAGACTTTAAGACTAAATATCAATATTTAGCCTCCTATCTATATTTATCATGAACATACGTACTTTAATTTTTAACCGTGTATCACACCAAAACACTTAATAGACCTGCCGAGTCAGTGTCGCCTCTGCTGCCTGTAAAACAACTGGGTCTGTCGAGGTGACAGAATAAATATGCTCCAGTTACTCGTTCAAAAGGCCCCAAACCTGCTGGTCAGGTCCAGGATAATATCACAAGTATTTACTATACTGTGGGCTGCTTAAATTTAAAGTTCAAGTTTAAATGTTTCACTGCAGCCTGAAATATTTGAGTTAAATTTAAATTAGGTTTAATAATTACATCAAAGTGTTGTTTTTTGTGAAACCATATTTTTATTTAACTGAAGTTTAATAATCTGAAGACACTTCATTTATCAACACTGACAAATATTACAAAAGAGTTGTATTTTCTTTTTATGCTGTCTTAGAAGAAGAAGGTATACTTTATTAATCTGCTTGGGGAAATTCAGTGCTTCACTCTGTTGTTATTTTTTTACACACCTGCATTAGAGACACCTGAGGGTTATGTGCTTGGCACCCAAGAATTGTACACTGATCTACTAGTCTATGGTTCACTGATCAGCATGGGTCTTGAACCAGCAACCCTGTGGTCGCCAGGCCAAGTCCCAACAGACTGACCTATTGCTAATCTGTCTGTTCACTCCATCAAATTGTGACCTGGTGAATTTAGTACTAACATTTCTCTGCGGCAAGTTTCCATCAGATGTGTTTTCTGTAATCTATAAGGAGGAGCTTTAACTCTGAAACAATGCATGCTGGGTAGCTGGGAGGTGCTAAAACGCTGATTATTTTGATGTTTAGAAACTTTTTTTAATGAGTTATTTGAACTCTGTAGTTTATTCACATAATTCAGAATCCCAAATCAGAAAAACACCAATTTAGTTTGACTTTAAAAGCAGCTTATTACCACCTGTTTTTATGGTTTCTGTTCGGCGGCGACTTCTAGTGGCTGTACTGATTATTACATCAGCAAAGGAGGAAGTCGGGCAAGGTCATATCAGTTATATCAAATAAATAAACAAATATTTCTCTATATTTTTTTTTTTTTTTTTTTTACTGTCAGTTGGAGTAAATTGCTGGATCAATGTGTTTTATTGTTCACAGTCAGTCACAAAGTGTAAGAATAACATGTCTGAGCTCTCAGGTGATGGCATGATTGATCTCCGAGCAGGAATAGCCAATCAGAGACAAGGATTTGCTCTCCATCAGAGTATTATCTTAACACGATCCAGCCGGAGAGTTTTGATTGGCTACATGGATGTAATATGAGCTGACTTCTCCTCATTGGCTGACTCAGCCTTCGACCTCTCCTCCGTCTTTAACCGGCTGCTTGTGGTGTTAAAACAGGCTGATAATTCAAATTATTCCACATGTTTTGCAGCAACATTGCTTACAGCAGCAATCATAATGCAATCTTTGATTTAGTTTTTATCCCACAACTGTTTCTCTTCCAGCTGAAGTCTTGTGACTCGGGCTAATATTGTCAGTGGTAAAATAAACTCTTTTGCACTCGGGTGCTTTGGGCAACAGATATGGTAGATTAAGTAAGAAAATATCCGTCGCATGAATGGAAATAATAAATCATAAACTATTGCTTCAGTCGTTACTGACAATGGCGAAAGCAATCCACACGCTAAGCAAGACGTAGCCCAGAGCCCTTCAATTAACTGGAATGGGCCGCGTGCATTTAATAATGTATTTAAACAGCCGCTCTTGCAGCCGCAGCCACCGAGCCCCGGTCTTATTTACTTCAGACTGATTTTTAATGTCATAATGTTAAGGCTGCCACCACTCGCTCCACTTCCCCCGGAGGAAAACCCAGATAGTGTGAGAACATCTTAGAGGAGAGGAAGTGTGTCTGAGCAGAATGAGTAATAATGATGGTATTAAAATGATTAGAAACAGCAGCAGTGAGTAAAACATGAGAAATCTGTGTGATTGAAACTCACAGTGGAGGAGAGCTTCAGTGTGGTGGTCGTCCAGTGCTGCACACAAACTGATGAAAGGGACATTTTGGACTGAAGACAGAAAAAAAATTAAAAATCTCTCTCTCATTCACAAACTTCAGAAAAATAACTGCTGACCACTTCAAAATGCCACTGATGATTGAAACCTGAGCAGAAAAGGGGAGTTGAACACGTCACACTGAAAAACTGATATTGTGAAGTGAAGTTTAAACCATCCGCCTGCAAACTAAAATTAAGGAGGAGGAGCCAAAAAACACTGTCTTGCTAGCTGGCTTTATTCAAGCTAGCTAGCTCGACCCCACCTGGACTTACCTGCTCACTGCTGCCTCCAGGATCCACTCTGTCAAAGTCAGACGACGACGACGACAACGCAAAGTCCACGAGCGCACGCAACGGACGATTGAAGTTTTTGATTGACGTAACCGAAGTTTTTGTTTTGAGCTCAACACACATGCACACCACATACACACTTTAACCACATACCTCAGATTATCCCGGCCGAGGAATCGATCCCACGTCTCCACGTCGGAGGTCGGCGTCCTTAACCACTGGACCATCTTCAGCACTGAAGAGTGCAAACAACCAGGGAGAGAAAGAGGATCAGACTGAAGGAAAGTCCACATGAAACTGGACAGAACACGACTCCACACAGCCCAAACTTCAGCCTGGAGTCCTGAACACCACATGCACATATTTATATTATATCCATGTGACAGGCGGTGGCGCTCAGAACGTCTCAGGTTAACAAACCGATCCGGTAACTAAACAGATTTATTCATGTAGAGATCTCATTATTCCCTGTGTGAGAGTCTACCCACGACACAAGGTTGGTTGTTGAACTGAACCATGGTGATCATCTGATTCATGATGGTCTGCCTGGCAGTTAGCTCAACAAGATTATCCTCCTACTTGATGTAGGAAGGTTGAGGGTTCAAGTCCAGGGTCACGCTGAGGAAACTTGCTTATGCTCACTCAGGCTTTGTGCAGGATGAAGAGATGTGTTTTTCATTTAACAACGACAAATACTAAACACATTTTAGAGTCTGTCAGAGATCCTCACTGAGCAGGTAGCTCAACAATCATTACTTGTCTTTGGTGCCAAAGGTTGAGCGTTCAGGGAGATGTAAAGTAAACCTTATGCTAAGTTTGATGGATAACAGTGATATGTTCGAACAAAGAAGTTCTAAAGGACTATGGACCGGGCAGTTCTGCTAACAGACCCTCGAATATTTGTCAGTTGTCTCTTCTTCTTCTTCTTCTTCTTCTTCACCTGTTCTGTCCTCTGTCTCTGCAGTCAGAGCCGGAGGGAGAGTGAAGTGTTAATCAATCACTGCAGAACCCAGCCGGGTCCGCCACCGCTGCTGAGGAGGAGAGATACCGATGTGTACGCAGGTACTCTGGATCAGCTCCAGAACTGCTCTGTATACACGAGTGTGGACTCCTGTGTGAAAGAGAGGAAGACACACACAAAGAAATGTGTTCCTCTCATTGGAATCACAAGACAGTGTGTGTGCGTGCGTGTGCGTGTGTGCGTGTGTGTGTGTGTGTGCGTGTGTGTGTGTGTGTGCGTGCGTGCGTGCGTGCGTGTGTGTGTGTAGGCAGGTGGCCAATACTCATGTGACAGCTGCCAGCGCTCAGAATGGTTTCCCTCTCTGGACTCTTCTGAATGTATCTGCGTGTTGGCTGAGTCGAGCAGTTTCGTGGCTCTCTAATGAAAACCGTCGTCATGTTCTCTAACAACACCAAGAGGGAACCTCGGCCAAACTCTGAACGCTGGTGAGCTGGTGTGTGTTTCTGCTTCGGCGCTTCAGAAAACTGCTCGTTACTGTAACAAAACAGGGCGTGTGTCGTTTTTACAGTATTTCTATAAATCAGTCATTTTACTTCAGGAGAATATGGTTGTGTTCTGATGTTTGAAACGTTTTAAGTTGCATTAATTACAGAGAGTCAGTCAGAGTCAGTAAATCAGCAGAGTGTGAGTTTTCTCTGTGAAAGATGGAGGAACCTCACTGGACAACCTGTTCATGCTGCCAGGATCCTCTGATGGTCTCACAGGAGAGGAATGAATCTTTTACAGGACTTTTTCGTGGCTTTAATTAGTGTCAGCAGAGTCGGTTCAGAAGTCTGAGCTGCTGATGTGACAGAACGACACATGAACACAATAACTGATCTGATGCCTCAGTGTGTGTGTGTGTGTGTGTGTGTGTGTGTGTGTGTGCGCACTTTAATTAAGAAGGAATCATCTCACATGATGGAGAAACAGACTGTGTGAACAGGTTGTTTCATTCATACTGTAAAACTCATAATGTTGTATTTTCTTTATTTTCCTGTCATTTATGTTCATTTTGATTTAATGTGTCCACCGTGCAGGTTATGTTTTCACCTGAATGTTGGTTTGTTGGTTTGTCAGCAGAATTACACAAAAACTACAGAGCAGATTTCCATGAAACCTTTGGTGCTGATCCAGACTGAGGGACAGATCCAGGATTTTTTCTTTCAGCGGGTTTCACACATTATTTATATATTGTATTAATGTTTGTCTCTGCTCATTAATCGCTTCCTTTTGTTCCATCCTCACGCAGTTTATCAGGACTTTTTTATTTGATATTTGTTTGTTTCGACTTAAATGAAGTTCAATACTTAAAATCGCTGATTAACAAACACTAAAATATAAGAAAACAACATGTTACAGTCATAAGGCCTGACAAAACACCAGTTTTCATCAATGAACAGTAGCTACACTATCATTTTAGATCAATACACAAAATACACAAAAACTAAAATATTCCCAGCTCCTCTCTTTCTTTCTCTTCTGACTCTCTGGAGACAAATTTCCCGCCTGTTATTAAAAACCCATTTTCATACAGTTCTAATAACCTCTGACAGATTGACAGTGAAGATTTGTGAACATCAGTCGGTCGCTCTGAAAACAAGAACAAAACTTTCTTGGCAGCCATCAAGAGAGAAAGAAACCGAGTGTCAGATGGGAGCCGGTTGTGTGAACACAGTGACGGCAGCGTGGGGGAGACGGGGGAGACAGGGGAGACGGGGGAGACGGTTCTCGCATCATGTTTCACTGTCAACAGCTGCAGGAAGATGAAGCTCATTTGCATGTTAAAACCTCAAACTAATTTATGAAATCCTTATCAGGGGAGCAGGTCTAGATTTTCCCCGTGTTGACAGAGAAATGTTTCTGCTGACAGACGCTTAATATAACGTGACAACAGATCTATTGTTGCAGCAGCGACAGCCACGGGCCGCGTTTTATAAATCATTTCATTATTCTGCTGCCGCAGTAATTATCAATAACTGTCGCTGATGTGTTACAATAGGTTGTTTTAATAATGTGGACATACTGGTCGACATTAGGTCTTGCGCAGTTGTTGATTATTGATCATCTACGTGTTCTCCAGACAGAATATCAATGATCCTGCACCCTGCTGAGGCTCCTGATCGAGTCAATACTGTAACTGGAGAACCTGGAAGTGTTCAGTCTTAATTAACAGACTGGACGTCTCAGAAAACAAGAGTTCACTACATTTAAGAGACATGAGAGAGTGTGTGTGTGTGTGTGTGTGTGTGTGTGTGTGTGTGTGTGTGTGTGTGTGTGTGTGTGTGTGTGTGTGTGGGTGGGTGTGTGTGTGTGTGTGTGTGTGTGTCTGAGTTGCCTTCAGTTATTTCCCTGCACTCGTAGGAAGCAGGCTTTACAACAAGTGCTTTAGAAACTTTTTCTTTGTCCTGGTTCAACCTGTCAGGCAACGTAGAGGTCAACATATATTCACAAACACAACTTATCATAAAGCTTTCCTCATTTGGACCGGGCCGTGTGCTCAGGAGGCAGAGCCCGTCCAGTAATCAGAAGACTGGAGGTTTGATTCCTCAGCTCCTCCGCTGCATGTAGATTTATCCCTGGACGAGTCTTGTAAAGTGCTCTGAGTGGTCAGTAGACTGAAAAACTGATACAGAAACACAATCCATTTACCAAAGTGCAAACGTTTATTATTATTATTATGTTGTTGAGGCTGTTGGTGCCATTTGCCCGATGGTCCTTTGAGACAGTTTATCCCAGCGTACCAGAACCCACACCACCGTAATATTCAGTACGCAGGACAAAGCTTTTGTGGCTTTTCACAATCCTCTGCACAGCAGAAGATACGTCACACACGACACACACGTCACACACGTCACAGACATCACAGACGTCACACACCACATACATCACAGACATCACACACGTCACACACGTCACGGTGTTTCACACAAATATAAGCGGAGCAGAGAGAGCACAAACATTCGACAGCTCACTGACAGACTGACAGATGAAGCACGTTTAAGTGTCAGCACTACTTTCTTTGTATAATCATACATACTGCATTCAACAGTATGTACGTTGTGAGGGCGGCTGCAGTACTGAGAGTAAAATGAGAGTGTGCGATACAGAACGCACCCGGTGATTTGTGCAAAGTGGCAGCCATCGGTCAGTCACGGGCTTGAGAGCACAGTGGTGTTGTTGTCGTGTCTGAAAGGGTCTGAAGAACTGCAGGTAGAACTCAGAACAGTACCGTCCACTGGGAAGTAGGAAGCAGAGCTGTCGCAGCCTGAAGAGTCAGAAAAGGTGAAATAAAGCAAAGACTTGCAGAAGTTTCTTAAAATGTGTTGTTTTGTGGAAACTTGAGCTTTGTCTGTTCTGGAATAGATTATTTGGACTGTCGTCAGCAGCCTCTGTTTCCGGCCGGGTTCAGTTCTGCAGTCGCCCGTGCTGAACTCACTGTTGTCTGCACAGCCGCCTGCTGTATTCGATTGACTTTCATTATAAAGAAGTCAATATTCTCGAAGACGAAGCAAATCAAAATTGTCTTTCTCTCAGTTTGTATCTGAACAGATTCTAACTCGTCCTCCGTCGAAGTGTTTTAACTATGAATAGAGAATGTATGTATATCTATCACTACATTATTACAGAAAGAGTCTTTTTATTTTGTTTATTTTCCAAGAAAGAGACAAACAGTCACAGTAACAGCCGACGTGATCTCCGGAGGAAAAGCAGAAGTCTGTCCACTTTCCTACTGGAGGGTCCAATTACTTGACTTCAGTGAGCGAAGGCTCCGGTCTGAGAGCCATCACATCCAGCTGACCTTCACATCGTGCTTCAATCAGCTTTTCAAAGTTTACCACATTCCCAGGAGTGAGAGTTTATATCAATACATTGACTCACATGAGCCTTGAGAAGTCCCTGTTGGTGCAGAGACAGAGCAGCCGCTCCGATGATTTGCAAAGAGTCAATGAACCATCTACCGCCGAGGCCGGTTCTGAAGAGCTGGACGGGTCCGTATGTGGAAGAAATGGATTACAACCCTTAGAGCCTCAGTGTTACGCGATTACATATTCAGTAGATTCTGTCTTCGTGACTTGAGTGAAAATGATCACTGATCAGCCGGCAGCTCCGACGCAAACAAAGAGGAACACTGACAGTCTCAGTCGAGTCAATACAACAGCACAGTGTTGAAATAGAAAACGTAGGATTATTTTGTGATGTTTTCATCGCTGCAGGAGACAAAAATCATAACAGCAGACGAAAACTGAAATATAATCACAGTGAATAAACAATTAAACATTAAGTCATTTAATCCTTTTCTGTAGACGACTTCATCAGACTTCATCAGACTGCGTCAGACTTCATCAGACTTCATCAGACTTCATCAGACTTCATCAGACAGCTTCAATCAATAAAACAAACAAACATTTGCAAAGTTTATGAGTCTCACTGACAGCGTCTTTGTCTTTCACTTGTCCATCAAATTCAGACAAAACTTTGCACCATAGCTCCTGTTTTTGACTATTTAATATGCACAAAGTGAGTGTTAATAATGCCTTCATTAATCTCAGGTCACAAAATGGCATTTTTTGTAGCCAGGCGCCTGAAAGTTATTAAAAATTATGAAAATATTAATATCAATTTTGACTTGTTTGACCATGCAAGGCTATAAGATGTGATCACATATTGTTTTCCAGCTAATCAGAGTGTTTAAACGTCTACAGCTGTGTATGAAGAGGAGGTCACGTGATGCTGGATTGAAGGGAACGCTCAGGTGGAAGCAGCCACAGGTGTGTTACCTGAGCAGCTCACAGCTGATAAGTCAGATCACTGCCTGCACTGTGGCTCACAGCTTCTCTTTGTTCCTCAGTGTGTTAAAGTGAGTTTCATTTAATATTTCAGTTGATGTCTGCTTTGTAATTGAAGGCTGTACTGTATCTGATCTCTTGTCTTTAGCTCAGTTAAGATATTGATTGTGTTTGAATGATGTGCTGATTTCATACACATTTTATTAGAAGTTTGAAAAGCTGTGCGACATCAGTGAACACTTGAATGAACAGTGAGCAGCTGTCTTATGTGATAATCATACAACCATTAGCCAGTAACACAAGGTACAATGTGCATTGACTAAACAAGGCTACACAAAACCATGTTAAATAAATTAAATGGAATAAATCATAAGATAACTAATTTAAATACTGTTTGTTTGTGTTGCCGTCACTTTGGATTTCAGTCAGTTGAATGTTTTTAACCTTTAACAAGGAAAAAGTCTCATCGTGGTCGACAGGCAGCAGCACAGTTTCTGTTTGTGAAGCTTAAGAAACATGGTTGTATCTGCTCATTCTGAAAGGTCGCGCTGAATGAATTGTTGAATATTAATTGTGTTGCAGAAGAGCCAACTGTTGAGGGAGCCGCAGACAGACGGGACACGGGGAGGTCATATCTGTCCTCGGTGTAGCAACAGTTATGGTTTTATTTCTAAAACACTGAATATCACATTTCCCTCCTTCTGTCAGGACTCTGCGTCTCACACTGGCTCATGTGTGATTAAAGCTGGTTTGCAGATTCAGAGACACCTGCTGCAGACTGAAAGACAAAGTGTTGTGATGACAGAACAGATGTCGACATGTGTTGCAATAAAACAGACTATTCATCACAAAGCAAAATATTCTGACAAAAACAGGCAACCTGCTGCTTTCTCTAACCTTCACACCTCATTTCCACTGAGTTACCACTAACTATGGAGACAAGCTAACTTTCTCTGGTTTTGTCCGTGCGTGGAGCATCGAGACAAAAACAGTTTAAACGACACAAGAACCACTAATGTTGCGCATGCACTCTATACGTTACAAAGCTAGCATGCTACCAATGTTAGCTATAAATATACCATCAAACTTTTCACTTAGCAAAAATGTATGAACAGAGCTGTCTTTTATTATGATCAGTCAGCTAATTAATTCATCCTTCCCCACAGTGCATGTGGTCTGTCCGAAATTAAAAATGTTCAACACACTCAAGGCGAATTCTGGACTGGAAACAGAAACGGATGGAGGAGTTTACGGAGGTTCCCACAGGAATGAAGCACACACGCAGGTATGTGGAAACAAAAACGTTAGCCCAGCATGATTCGGTCCGTCTGGCATGAGGTTTGGATTTGTGTGTATTGATATATTCATATATTTTTTAATGAAGTTGTTGGCTCCTGCTTCCCCCCCAGTGTTCCCTGTGGTGTTTTAGTTTACATGTTTATTGTGCTTTCACCAGAACATACACGTTCGTCCGGTGAGCTTCAATGAATGTCTTAATCTTATCACCGACCAGTGGAAGTGTGTCCATGTGGACAGCTCCTGTGTTTATTGGTGTATGGTTCAGTCCATTAAACGAGCTCTCCCACCTGTGCTCAGTGCTCGACATGATTCAGAGTACGTATACAGGATCGCTTCCACACACATGTCATTAAGTCAGTCATCCTCCATTTAGCCTGAAGTGGAACGACGCTGATGTGAATGCTTTGACATTTTTCAAAGCCCCACAGGACTCTGAAAGCACGAGACACAATGGAGCGATCGGAGTGTTTCCACTTTAAATAGAAGCATTCATACTCAGAGATCCTTCAGTCAATGAAATTATTCTTAAGAGGCTGTTAAAGAACCGTTTGCAATATACAGAGCTAAGGTTTTTAAGTTGATCAACAACAATAGCATTATTAGACAGTAACTTGAGGAAAACTCAAGTATATATACGACTATATATTTTGTGCAACTTCAAACTGAAACATTGTGAAGCTGAATTTAAAGACTTGTTTAAGTTTTAAAGGAGCATTTTTTTTCCAGAGGCAGCTCTGCTACAACACTTTCTGCTTGAAAAAGCCTTCAAAAACAGTCGTCTTTTCATGCGGCTCTCAGTCATTGTGTGCTTGTTAGAGGAGTCAGAGAGATGTCTCCCAGCGGTAATGATTTTTCTGCAACAGAGGAAGGATTTACTGGATCATCTATCCAATGAAAACAGCCAACAAAAAGCAGCAGGCTGATCTCTTCATGTTGAGGCATTAAAGTGTAACCTGCCTGCCCCTGCCTCTGCCATTCATTCTCCTCCTCTCTCTATTCTTTCCCACAAAGTCCCTTTTTCATACACTGTGGCTGTGTCCGAAATCACCCCCTACTCACTATATAGTGACTACGCCATTTTGTAGTGGTGTCCGAATGTTTAGTGATTATTGATATTCACTGTATAGTGCACTCATTGTGTCCCACAATGCACCGCGAAATGTAGTGAACATCCGATGGTCACTAACCGAAGCAAGATATCCCATCATGCATTGCCAGAAATTATCTGGCATTGCGCTGATGGGAAAATGACGGACGGACGGGAGGAAAGATGACATTAATGTGGTACGTTTTAATTGTGCGACAGCGATGACGTAATTAATGGCGCCAAGAGTAGTGTCCGAAAGTGTCCGAAAGATTTTCAGTTGAGCTCACTATATGGTCCACTACATTTATCTCCCCATGTAGGGAGCAGGGAGTAGTGAATGAGTGAGTGATTTTGGACACAGCCTGTGTCTCTTTCAGTTTTATTCCCCATCATTCTTCTTCTTCGTGTATCTGCATGTCTGTTTTTTAAAGATGTTCACCTCCACCGTCGCTCCCTCAGTCCGGCTCCGTCTCTTTTCTCTCCACATGTATTTTAAGTGTCTTAATGAATAACGAAGCTCCTCCTGCTGTTGTTGCCTCTTCATCTAATAACACTTCACTGCCGACTTCATACGGTTTGGAAGTTGTTTTTTTAAGACAAAGACGAAGACAGTTTATTGTCTTTATAAGAGCATCCATGCATGTTCAGTAAATGGGAAGAAAATAATGTTAATAACTGACTATAAATAAATGAATGAATCTGGTTTTAGCTAATTACTGAACGTGGCAGGGGAAATGTAATTACATTCTGTGTAATTAGAGCAGGACTCCCTCCTGTCTCCTGTTCAAATCACTGAGCTTCTCCAGAAACACCTCACTGCTGCTGGCGTTAAAGAGATGTTTGATCAGAGGAACGTGCTCAGAAACGTCCACTAGAACAGAAACAACGTCGTCTTAGTTGATGGGATGAAACAAGAAGCAGCCTGTCGCTGCTGTTTGTACTGCTGTTGAGTGTAGTTGTCGCTTCAGTAGGTACAGCCTGAAGTCCAACACAGCTGTAACTCCATCACATGACGGTGCTCACGTCCTCATAAAGGTGCTGATTAAACCGGATGTTAGATTATGAGGTCAAAGTTACTGACGGTTACTAATTGTTTATCCTTCCTGTTTACATTTTGCAGAATTTGAATTAATTTCTCAATATAATCGAGTACATCACCAAACTGATACATGCGCTGGATGATGACCGAACGCAGTTATCCACACGATCAGACCCCACGCGAGTAATCAATACTGTAATCTGCCATGTTGATAAATGTGGGGCCAGTAGTAGTAGCAGCAGTAGTAGTAGTAGAAGTAGTAGTAATAGTAGTAGTAGTAGTAGTAGAAGTAGTGGCAGTAGTAGCAGTAGTAGTAATAGTAGTAGTAGCAGCTGTAGTAGCAGTAGTAGCAGTAGTAGCTGTAGTAGTAGTAGTAGTAATAGCAGTAGTAGTAGTAATAGCAGTAGTAGTAGTAATAGCAGTAGTAGTAATAGTAGTAGTAGCAGCTGTAGTAGCAGTAGTAGCAGTAGTAGCTGTAGTAGCTGTAGTAGTAGTAGTAGTAATAGTAGTAGTAGCAGTAGTAGTAGTAGCAGTAGTAGTAGAAGTAGCAGTAGTAGCTGTAGTAGTAGTAGTAGTAATAGTAGTAGTAGTTGTAGCAGTAGTAGTAGAAGTAGTAGTAGTAGTAGCAGTAGTAGTAGTAGTAGAAGTAGATGTAGAAGTAGTAGTAGTAGTAGAAGTAGTAGTAGTAGCAGTAGTAGCAGTAGTACAAGTAGTGTAGTAGAAGTAGTAGTAGCAGTAGCATAGTAGCAGTAGCAGTAGTAGCAGTAGTAGTAATAGTAGCAGTACAGTAGTAGTATCAGTAGAAGTAGTCATAGTAGTAGTAGCAGTAGAAGTAGTAGTAGTAGTAGTAACAATAGTAGCAGTAGTAGAAGTAGCAGTAGTAAAAGTAGATGTAGAAGTAGCAGTAGCGGTAGAAGTAGCAGCAGTAGTACAAGTAGATGTAGTAGTAGCAGTAGTGGTAGTAGCAGTAGTAGTAGCAGTAGCAGTAGAAGTAGTAGCACTAGTACAAGTAGATGTAGTAGTAGCAGTAGTGGTAGTATTCGTAGTAGTAGCAGTAGCAGTAGAAGTAGTAGCAGTAGTACAAGTAGATGTAGATGTAGTAACAGTAGTGGTAGTAGCAGTAGAAGTAGAAGTAGTAGTAGTAGATGTAGTAGTAGCAGTAGTGGTAGTAGCAGTAGTAGTAGCAGTAGCAGTAGAAGTAGTAGCACTAGTACAAGTAGATGTAGTAGTAGCAGTAGTGGTAGTATTCGTAGTAGTAGCAGTAGCAGTAGAAGTAGTAGCAGTAGTACAAGTAGATGTAGATGTAGTAACAGTAGTGGTAGTAGCAGTAGAAGTAGAAGTAGTAGTAGTAGATGTAGTAGTAGCAGTAGTGGTAGTAGCAGTAGTAGTAGCAGTAGCAGTAGAAGTAGTAGCACTAGTACAAGTAGATGTAGTAGTAGCAGTAGTGGTAGTATTCGTAGTAGTAGCAGTAGCAGTAGAAGTAGTAGCAGTAGTACAAGTAGATGTAGATGTAGTAACAGTAGTGGTAGTAGCAGTAGAAGTAGAAGTAGTAGTAGTAGAAGTAGTAACAGTAGAAGTAGTAGCAGTAGAAGTGGTAGTAGTAGAAGTAGTAACAGTAGTGGTAGTAGCAGTAGAAGTAGAAGTAGTAGTAGTAGATGTAGTAGCAGTAGAAGTAGTAGTAGCAGTAGAAGTAGTAGTAGTAGAAGTAGTAACAGTAGAAGTAGTAGCAGTAGAAGTGGTAGTAGTAGAAGTAGTAACAGTAGTGGTAGTAGCAGTAGAAGTAGAAGTAGTAGCAGTAGAAGTAGTAGCAGTAGATGTAGTAGCAGTAGAAGTAGTAGTAGTAGAAGTAGTAACAGTAGTAGTAGTAGCAGTAGAAGTGGTAGTAGTAGAAGTAGTAGCAGTAGAAGTAGTAGCAGTAGAAGTGGTAGTAGTAGAAGTAGTAGCAGTAGAAGTAGTAGTAGTAGAAGTAGTAACAGTAGTGGTAGTAACAGTAGTGGTAGTAGCAGTAGAAGTAGTAGTAGCAGTAGAAGTAGTGGTAGTAGAAGTAGTAGCAGTAGAAGTAGTAGTAGCAGTAGAAGTAGTAGTAGTAGAAGTAGTAGCAGTAGAAGTAGTAGCAGTAGTGGTAGTAGCAGTAGAAGTAGTAGTAGCAGTAGAAGTAGTAGCAGTAGAAGTAGTAGCGGTAGAAGTAGTAGCAGTAGAAGTAGTAGTAGAAGTAGTAGCAGTAGATGTAGTAACAGTAGAAGTAGTAGCAGTAGAAGTAGTAGTAGTAGTAGAAGTAGTAGCAGTAGAAGTAGTAGCAGTAGAAGTAGTAGAAGTAGTAACAGTAGTGGTAGTAGCAGTAGAAGTAGAAGTAGTAGCAGTAGAAGTAGTAGCAGTAGATGTAGTAGCAGTAGAAGTAGTAGTAGTAGAAGTAGTAACAGTAGTAGTAGTAGCAGTAGAAGTGGTAGTAGTAGAAGTAGTAGCAGTAGAAGTAGTAGCAGTAGAAGTGGTAGTAGTAGAAGTAGTAGCAGTAGAAGTAGTAGTAGTAGAAGTAGTAACAGTAGTGGTAGTAGCAGTAGAAGTAGTAGTAGCAGTAGAAGTAGTGGTAGTAGAAGTAGTAGCAGTAGAAGTAGTAGTAGCAGTAGAAGTAGTAGTAGTAGAAGTAGTAGCAGTAGAAGTAGTAGCAGTAGTGGTAGTAGCAGTAGAAGTAGTAGTAGCAGTAGAAGTAGTAGCAGTAGAAGTAGTAGCGGTAGAAGTAGTAGCAGTAGAAGTAGTAGTAGAAGTAGTAGCAGTAGATGTAGTAACAGTAGAAGTAGTAGCAGTAGAAGTAGTAGTAGTAGTAGAAGTAGTAGCAGTAGAAGTAGTAGCAGTAGAAGTAGTAGAAGTAGTAACAGTAGTGGTAGTAGAAGTAGTAGTAGAAGTAGTAGTAGTAGTAGTAGAAGTAGTAACAGTAGAAGTAGTAGTGGTAGAAGTAGTAGCAGTAGAAGTAGTAGTAGCAGTAGATGTAGTAGCAGTAGAAGTAGTAGCAGTAGAAGTAGTAGTAGTAGAAGTAGTAACAGTAGAAGTAGTAGCAGTAGAAGTAGTAGTAGTAGAAGTAGTAACAGTAGTGGTAGTAACAGTAGTGGTAGTAGCAGTAGAAGTAGTAGTAGCAGTAGAAGTAGTAGAAGTAGTAGCAGTAGATGTAGTAACAGTAGAAGTAGTAGCAGTAGAAGTAGTAGTAGTAGTAGAAGTAGTAGCAGTAGAAGTAGTAGCAGTAGAAGTAGTAGAAGTAGTAACAGTAGTGGTAGTAGCAGTAGAAGTAGAAGTAGTAGCAGTAGAAGTAGTAGCAGTAGATGTAGTAGCAGTAGAAGTAGTAGTAGTAGAAGTAGTAACAGTAGTAGTAGTAGCAGTAGAAGTGGTAGTAGTAGAAGTAGTAGCAGTAGAAGTAGTAGCAGTAGAAGTGGTAGTAGTAGAAGTAGTAGCAGTAGAAGTAGTAGTAGTAGAAGTAGTAACAGTAGTGGTAGTAACAGTAGTGGTAGTAGCAGTAGAAGTAGTAGTAGCAGTAGAAGTAGTGGTAGTAGAAGTAGTAGCAGTAGAAGTAGTAGTAGCAGTAGAAGTAGAAGTAGTAGCAGTAGAAGTAGTAGCAGTAGTGGTAGTAGCAGTAGAAGTAGTAGTAGCAGTAGAAGTAGTAGCAGTAGAAGTAGTAGCGGTAGAAGTAGTAGCAGTAGAAGTAGTAGTAGAAGTAGTAGCAGTAGATGTAGTAACAGTAGAAGTAGTAGCAGTAGAAGTAGTAGTAGTAGTAGAAGTAGTAGCAGTAGAAGTAGTAGCAGTAGAAGTAGTAGAAGTAGTAACAGTAGTGGTAGTAGAAGTAGTAGTAGAAGTAGTAGTAGTAGTAGTAGAAGTAGTAACAGTAGAAGTAGTAGCAGTAGAAGTAGTAGTAGTAGAAGTAGTAACAGTAGTGGTAGTAACAGTAGTGGTAGTAGCAGTAGAAGTAGTAGTAGCAGTAGAAGTAGTAGCAGTAGAAGTAGTAGTAGTAGAAGTAGTAACAGTAGAAGTAGTAGCAGTAGAAGTAGTAGTAGTAGAAGTAGTAACAGTAGTGGTAGTAACAGTAGTGGTAGTAGCAGTAGAAGTAGTAGTAGCAGTAGAAGTAGTAGTAGTAGAAGTAGTAGCAGTAGAAGTAGTAGTAGTAGTAGTAGTAGCAGTAGTAGTAGTAGTAGAAGTAGTAGCAGTAGAAGTAGTAGCAGTAGTGGTAGTAGCAGTAGAAGTAGTAGCAGCAGTAGAAGTAGTAGCAGTAGAAGTAGTAGCAGTAGAAGTAGTAGCAGTAGAAGTAGTAACAGTAGAAGTAGTAGCAGTAGAAGTAGTAGCAGTAGTACATGTAGATGTAGTAACAGTAGTGGTAGTAGCAGTAGAAGTAGTAACAGTAGAAGTAGTAGCAGTAGAAGTAGTAGTAGTAGTAGAAGTAGTAACAGTAGTGGTAGTAGTAGTAGCAGTAGAAGTAGTAGAAGTAGTAACAGTAGTGGTAGTAGAAGTAGTAGTAGTAGTAGAAGTAGTAACAGTAGAAGTAGTAGCAGTAGAAGTAGTAGCAGTAGAAGTAGTAGTAGCAGTAGAAGTAGTAGCAGTAGCAGTAGATGTAGTAGCACTAGTACATGTAGATGTAGTAACAGTAGTGGTAGTAGCAGTAGAAGTAGTAACAGTAGTGGTAGTAGCAGTAGAAGTAGTAGTAGTAGAAGTAGTAAAGGTTTTAGTAGTTGCCAGAGTCGGGACTTGAACTGCCGACCTTGTGATCATGTGCCTGCTCTCAGTGTCCTGAATGTTTGGATGTTGGAAATGAATTAATGAAGATGAAGTAACAACTAACATTAAAATAAATCAGTAAATCAGCGTTATGATCAGTGAGCGTCACAGTTTCCCTTTGTGTCCGTTTCCTCCTCAGTGTTTCAGGGACACATGAACGTTTTGAAGCTCTAATGTGAAATGAAATAAGGACCTGCAAAAGATGTATGCAGGTGCCTCCTGATGACTCCGCCCCTTACCTGTAATATCTTACACACCTCCATGTGACCCGGTGGCGCTCCTCACAGTACAAACTGCCCCTCCAACAATATTCCAAGTTCACTCTTCACCTCTCATGCCCTGCTCCCCCATTGCCAGACTATTCTTGGGATTTTCATGAGTTCATGATTTAAACTCATCCATGACATCCAACTCACTTCAAACTACTTTTCAACATAAACGCAGCTGCTGCCTGCAGCACGCTATCAGTTTACATTGCCAGCTATGACTCATGACTTCGGAGTGAAACACACCCCTGTGTTTCATGTAAAGCAGCAGCTCTCAGCAGAGGGAAGCCACCAGGAAACCTTCACCTTCACACCAAACAAACAACTTCCTCTAACGAGTTCAGCTACTGGAGAGAGAAACTGCGTCAACCTGCGGACGCTCCACACACTGAATGTGAGTTTAGTTAAAAACAGCAGTCAAAGTAAGTTAAGTCAGTGGAGCAGAGAGGGGAGCCATGATTCACTGTACCTTCTGTCTGCTGTGTTTTCAGCTTCACTCGGAGACTAAATGGCTTCCAAGCTGAAGGAGGAGCTCTGCTGTCCGGTCTGTCGGGACGTCTTTAGAGTTCCTGTTGTTCTGTCCTGTAGCCACAGCTTCTGTAAAGACTGTCTGAAGAGCTGGTGGAGAGAGAAACAAGCATGTGAGTGTCCAGTTTGTAAGACAATATCTTCAACAGCAGAACCGCCTGTTAGTCTGGTGTTAAAGAACCTGTGTGAGGCCTTCAGAGACCAGAGAGCTTCAGAGGATCTCTGCAGTCTGCACTCTGAGAAACTCAAGCTCTTCTGTCTGGACCATCAGCAGCCGGTGTGTCTCGTCTGCAGAGACTCAGAAAAACACATCAACCACAGATTCAGACCCATCGATGAAGCTGCACGACAACACAAGAAGAAACTTCAGGAAACCCTGAAGCCTTTAAAGGAGAAGTTAAAGGTTTTTGAACGAGTTAAAGTGAAGTTTGATCAGACAGCAGAACACATGAAGGACCAGGCCCGACACACAGAGAGGCAGATTAAGCAGCAGTTTGAGAAGCTTCACCAGTTTCTAGAAGAGGAAGAGGAGGCCAGGATGGCTGCACTGAGGGAGGAAGAGGAGCAGAAGAGTCAGATGATGAAGGAGAAGATGGAGGCTCTGAGCAGAGAGATAGCAGCTCTTTCACACACAGTCAGAGCCACAGAGGAGGAGCTGAGAGCTGAAGACGTCTCATTCCTGCACAACTACAAGGCTGCAGTGGAAAGAGTCCAGCAGCGCCCCCTGCTGGAGGATCCACAGCTGCCCTCAGGAGCTCTGATAGACCAGGCCAAACACCTGGGCAACCTGAGCTTCAACATCTGGAGCAAGATGAAGGACATGGTCTCCTACACTCCTGTGGTTCTGGACCCAAACACTGCTGGTCTAAACCTGATCCTGTCTGAAGACCTGAGCAGTGTGATGGAAAGAGAGAGACGGCAGCTTCCTGATAATCCAGAGAGGATTGAGGGACGCTGCTCTGTCCTGGGCTCTGAGGGCTTTAACTCAGGGACTCACAGCTGGGAGGTCGAGGTTGGAGACAGTACAGACTGGTTGCTGGGTGTGTGTGCAGAGTCTGTCCAGAGGAAAGGACTCATGCAGTCTGGATTATGGAGATTAATGTTCTATAAAGGTGAATACTCGGCACGATCCCTACCGGACCTACTCACTGTTCTCATAGAGCAGAAGAAGGTCCAGAGGATCAGAGTGAATCTGGACTGGACCAGAGGAAAGCTGTCGTTCTCTGATCCTGACACTAACACACACATACACACCTTCACACACACTTTCACTGAGAGGTTGTTCCCGTTCATTATCAGTGTGGACAAACTGCCACTGAAGATCCTACAGCTGAAGGTGTGTGTGACACTGGAGCGAGGCGGCTGTGACTCCGGAGGGAAGGCGGGTGTCCAGCAGTCAGAAGGTGGCTGCTTCTGTCCCTGGCTCCTGCAGTCTGCATGTCAAAGTGACTTTGGGCAAGAACCCCATGTTGCTCCTGGTGGCTCTTCCATCGGTCTGTGAATGTTTGTGGGCGATATGACTGGAAAATCATATAAATACCGTGTATTTAAAGTTACCATTGGCAGATGATGATGATGTTTATTTCTTAAAGGGAAAAGTCACTGAAGTCAATCTGTGCCTGCTGCCTCATTATTACAAAGATATTTGTAAAGTAACTACAGCTACATATTTTACATGTAGATGAGTAGGAGCATGAAGTGGCATGAGAAGGAAACAGTCCAGTACAAGTACCTCAGATTGTACTTCTGTAGAGTACTGCCACCGCCCTCACTCTTTCTCTGGATCTGTTTCCACTCGCTCACTAATTCTTTCCGTCTGGAGGATTTAGGAGATTCCTATCATTCCCTTTTTCCTTCTATCTTTCCATCTATTTCACGATAACGCTATCACTCTTCTCTCATCTCGTCGCAGTCTAAAGCTCAGATGTTTCATCAGACATGAAACTGGTGAACCCTGGAGGTCTGCAGCTGACACTGATGGGGAGGTAAAAAGGGTAAAGCATTGTTTTCCACATGACCCCTTTTTATCTCTCTCCCTCATCTCGTCTCAGTTTCTCCATTGCTTTTCTCTTCCTCCGTCTGTTTGCCACCCACTCGTCTCATTGCTGCTGACCTCTCCTGCTCTCAGATAGAACCGGGTCCCTCAGGTACAAAGTATTTTCTTCCATTACAAGTCCAGGACCTGAAACATATCATCCCTTCCTTCTATGCAGCCGTTATCTCTCCCTCAGATGGTTTTCTCACCTTCAGGATTGGAAACATGTCTCCCAGGAATTACAACATTTTCTCGCTCAATCTCCATCTTTTCCCCCCAACTCGCTCTCATCAAACAGTTCAGGCCAGTTTTACTGCTCTTGGGAGTTTTTTTTTTTTGTTCAGACGCAGAAATGATTCATGCTGCCTGAAACATGGTGACCAGAGAAGACCAACGAGTCCTGACTGTCCTGGACTGTCCTCCACAGTCACCTGGCCTCCTGAATGTGTACTTTCATGAACACTATGCTGGCTCCATTTAAATGCATGAGGGGGATGTGATAAGTAAGTTAAGTAAATCAGGAGTGAAACAGATGCAGGTTGTGACCACAAATTCAGTGAGAACAGCAGCACAGAGTTTTTCTTTCCTTCATCTTCTTTCCAACTCGTTCCTGTCTCTTCCTCCTGTACAGGCTGCTTTGCTGCAGTTAGCTGTGGCAGAGATGATTACCGAGGTTTTGACAGCAGTTCATGTGTAATTATTGCACCACATCCACATTTGCATCCTCTGGTTTCGTGACTGTGGAGCTTCTTTCTCTCCGTCCCTCGGTCCCCGTCCTGCCAGAGGGCTAAAGGCAGCGATCTGGCAGACACCTCGTTAGATACATATCCCTTACTCCGCCTCAAAAATCTACAATACAGACGCACAGATTCCCAGTTGGAGAAGTCATTGCAATTCATTGAAGCCTGAAATTAATTTCATATGTCTTTACAAGAGAAGCCAGCGAGGCATGGGGGCAGAGAGCAGAGCTGAGAGGAATTCACTGACGTCCACGCATGGATAACAATGCATATTCATAATCGTGGTAATATTGCTCTGTACTGTGTGTTGAAACAATATCCTCTCACAAAAAATATGCCAGAGCAAAACTTTGTAGAGGCAACACGATTAGCTCCACAGAGAGACGCACTGATGCAATTTGGTTACATCACATGAGCTGAGCAGAATACCTCTTGGCCCTGGTGGCCCGGGGGCTTTAAAACATTGATAATGTGAGCAGTGTGCCCGTCTGAGTCCAGTGGAGGACGCTCTGAAGCATGTCATCCGCCATCTCTCCTCTGGTTTCCTGTTTCTGCCCCTACTGTAACTTGAGAGGCCCCAAATGTGCTCAGAAAAAGTCACAAAGTTTCCACGGATGATGATAAAAGTTGAAGATTGAACATCACTAACACTCCACAGCCATGCTCGTGTCCCTGTGAGGCTGTACGGTGAGGTTATCTGATAACGGATGCTGCAGAAGATAGAAGTGAGATGCCAAGACACATGACCTCGTGACCTCGTGACCTCATGACCTCGTGACCTCATGACCTCATGACCTCTTGGTGTCCTTCAGTTGAGCTGTTTGAGTTATATGTCAGAACAACACTCAGGATCTTACTGAAGCCCTGAGGGCCAAGTGAGATTTTTTTTTTTCTGCTAATCCATTTTCTAAGTCTGATCTATTTTTTTCAGTAGAAAAAACAATTCAGTAGAGAATTCACTCAGTTCCACACATGACATTGTTTTTTCTCTCCTGGAAAAAACCCACAATTTTAACTTGGTCCCACAAAAAAACCAAAAAATTCTCCTGATGGAAAAAATAAGGAAAAGCAGAATCTGTGATTTCTCCCTGTATTCTTTTTCTCTCCAACTCGCCCATTTGCTAGGTTGCTAGATCAGGTTGTGATCTCTGTGATCACAGATGAGCTGTGTGGAGACATCTGATGTTTAAATCATCTCCAGCTGCTTCAACTCTGTTTTACTGTGAAGCTCCAGAAATGTTCTGTGGACTACGAGACTTCACCTGACTTTATATCATCAGGAGGAGATGATGACTGAGCCTGACTTTATATCATCAGGAGGAGATGATGGCTGAGCCTGACTTTATATCATCAGGAGGAGATGATGACTGAGCCTGACTTTATATCATCAGGAGGAGATGATGGCTGAGCCTGACTTTATATCATCAGGAGGAGATGATGGCTGAGCCTGACTTTATATCATCAGGAGGAGATGATGACTGAGCCTGACTTTATATCATCAGGAGGAGATGATGACTGAGCCTGACTTTATATCATCAG
The DNA here is from genome assembly GCF_040436345.1 of Pagrus major. Classification (NCBI taxonomy): domain Eukaryota; kingdom Metazoa; phylum Chordata; class Actinopteri; order Spariformes; family Sparidae; genus Pagrus; species Pagrus major. Next base: position 862,687 of record NC_133220.1, on the reverse strand, counting down.
GAGGAGATGATGGCTGAGCCTGACTTTATATCATCAGGAGGAGATGATGGCTGAGTTTAACTTTTTTTCATTTTAGTGAACTGTTCCTTTAAGAGAGGCCACATGTAACCACATCAACACTCAGAAAGACTGAATCTCTAGTATTTACTACAGGAAATAATATCTGCTGTTTGCCTTCCAGAACAAACTCTTCTGAAACTTGTTCGTAACAGAAACTCTTCCTCTCTCAGGAGCTGATGTTTTCCTTCACTTTAAACTATCAGATTTACTAGCTCTGACTCTCTGACAGTATTTATCTTGAGGACTAATCAATTGTGTAATTATGTAGAAATGTACATTATCATATAAGCATTATAATAATTTCAATAAGGAAAGGGAGAATGGTGAATAACGAGAAGCGACGGAGTGATGAATGAAATGTATGCTTTAGTTTGCGTACACCACGTCCCAGAAGGACGCAGGAAGTTTTTACAGCAGAACTGCCTGAAATAAATGTCATTTCTGGGGATTTGCTTTGTTGCTGTGTTTCCATTTGCAGCACAGTAATTCCAATGTAATTTCATAATTAACACGTCTGTACAGTTAAAATCAGACCACCTGCTTTCGTGCAAGAATAATTTAAGTTGGGTCTTTCTGTTTCTGTCTTGATTAGTTTCAGTTGATTTTTAATTATTCCGACTTGTTCAATTTGTATTTTTCCACGTTCGGTTGTTCTGAGACTGATTGTATATTCCTTATTATTCAGCAGCATTTCACTTGTTTTGTTTTATGGTGTATTTTAAAGAAGAAACTTTAAATTCTAGTGTTGGTTTCATCTCAGCTCACCACGTCTCATCTCCCCCCTGAGCTCTCCTGTCCTTTCTCGTCATATAAAACTAAATAAAACCAGCTTTTCTTTTTGAAATGCTCGTTCTTGGCAGTCGATTGAATAGAACAGACAAATCATTTAGTGAGAGGATGAGCCAGACTGCCGCTGTGAGGACAGGAGAGCACACAGACCGACCACAGAGGAGAAAAGACAGCGAGTGAGGAGAAGCTAACAGGTGATCAGAGGTGAGAGTGACGGGCTAGTTCAGGTGTCAGCAGCCTTTACTGTCTTAAGAGACATTTCTGCCTCGTCCCTCGTCAAAAAAATCTGTCTGGAGCCGCAAAATATATGTGTGTCTTGTAATGAAGGTAACGCAGCCTAGAAAGTCTAAATTAGCCTATCAAGATTATTAATAGGCCTGAATGAGCATTAATTTATATTTTCACATGATGTGGCAACTCTGCAGTGGACTACTGATGCTAACAGTATAAGGTGGTTGAACTTTGCATTTCCACACAATGATGCCATGTGTTGGTGCATTTATGAAACAAAAGCACTCGCCTACTATAAATAGAAAGATAGTAGCAATACAGAACTATACATGCAGACCTACTAAAGTCCTCCCATGTGTTTGTGAAAATGTACAAAATAAGAAGTAACCTCATCTGATAATGAATAAAACACACAGCAGCAGCCGAGATTTAAAAACAGCACAAGTAAAAAAAATAAATAAATAAAAAACACAGCAACAATTTTATATTAGACCATTTCAGTGTGAGGTAATCCTTCTTTTTTATCCTCTCGGGCTTGATCATAAAACACAATGATATTAACTCAGGATCATTCAATTAATCACAGCTTGATGAACAGATACAGTTCTGTGTGTAGGCTGCACATTTTTACTGTCGGAGAAAGTAAGAATCACTGTCGGCCTAAAACACTGACGATGACGATGATGATGATAAAACAAATATTATTCATTTCCATGTGAAATGTCAAAGCCACAGGGAGCCGCTGCAGCTGCAGGCCGCTGGACCAGACGGTGTAAAGAAATGAAACGATGACTTAGAGTTATCGCCGTATGAACCTGGCCTGCTTGTTATATTGAGTCATTATTTGGGACCATTAATGTGATACAATGATAACTTTAACTGTAATAAAGAGAACTTTCCTGCTGACAGAGCCGTGTCTCAGTTGGACGTGTATTTGTTTTTCGTCCCCAGAAGACTTTGTGTTTTGAGAACAGCTTGTCCCCGTTTTTTATCCTGCAGTTACAATCCAGATACCAGATCTGACTGTATGCATTTTAATGAGATTATAATCTGAGAGAGTCTTCACTGTACATCATCATCATAATGCTTCATGTGCTCACGGCAAATCTATACAGGCTGAGTTATTAAAGCTCTGCTCGGGGTCGTACGGCCATCTGAGTAATTGACTGAAACAAAGGATTATTATCATTAACCTGATTGCATCAACATGCAAACATGCTATAGTATTGTTCTGTGTGTGTGTGTGTGTGTGTGTGTGTGTGTGTGTGCATGTCTACCTCTGTCTTTGTCTTTCTCTGTGTGATGATTACATTTATGCATGTGTGAGTGAATCATTCATTCATATTTTGTTTATTTTGCTCATTTCAGTGAATAATAAAAAAAAGAAAAGAATTGTTGAAGTAAAATAAAACACACTTACACACATGTAACAGGAACAGAAGGCCGTCTGTCGTCTTAATATCAACGTTTCTCTAAGTTCATAATGTCCCGTTATCATGCTCCTGCTCTGGAGACAGTCGTGGCTGCAGGTATTCTGCTTTCTGGTCGTCCATCCGTCCGTCCGTCCGTCCCTTTCTTGTGAACGCTACATCTCAATAATGCTTTTATGAGAATGTCTTTTAACAGTCCGCTCGGACTCGAGGATGAACTGATAGGACTTTGTGTTTTGTGAGGTCACAGTGATCTTTGACCATCATTGTTGGCCATTACTAAGAAGATCATGTGATAATTATGACAAAATGTACATCTTAATGTGTCTTAATGGGATAAAATGACAAAGCTGATTTTATATTTAAGAGGTGAAAGGTCAACGTCGCTGTGACATCATAGTATTTTGCAGGAATGTTCTGGCCATATTCATCGCCACAGCTCAAGAACAGCAACTCGACTGCTGCACTGACAACTACGAGGCGGTCATTTAAAGCTTAAGCAGACAATTTTAGAGAAAGATGTTTGATTATTGGGTCTCATTTCCAGGTCGTCAAGTACTGATGCTTGGGGTTGGCCAGCGTCTCGATGGGAGAGACACGTCAACCCAAAGCTGTCAGTATTTGACGACTTGAGCAGCATTTCTGTGATTGTCCAGAGAATTGATCCACATTTGATCTTCGTCATTTCATCTTCATACTGTTTAACCAACCTCTCATGATGTTTAGCTTTTCCTCTGCATGTACAGAACATTCCTGCTTGTGTGGATCTGTGTGAATTTGTCCATGTGTATATATATATATATATATATATATATATATATATATATATATATATATATATATATATATATATATATATATATATATATATATTATAAGGTTAAAACTACTTTAACTACAACTGATGCTACAGCAACAACACATTGCATCAAAAACACTCTGATTTCTGGCTTCACAGTCTGATACTTTTATTTTGAAATGACCCACATCCCTTCCTGTCTCACTCTCAGCTCTCATAGGAGAATGTGATCTGTTGAAATAACCACTGTATGTATTTAAACAGTCAGTGTGACCCAGACCTGCAGCCTTTATACTGAGTAACATAACCAAACATGTATCATGGTGCCTCTGTGATGATCTGCTGACATCACAGTCCTGAACCTCACCTGCAGATGGGAATCACATAATGTGGAACATTTTTCAATGTCCTACTTTTTACAGTGTGTGCTGATGCTGCTGTGACTTCCTGAGAGCGTGTGGAGCCTCGACTCTTCTGTTGAATGTGAAGCATTTTAAAAAGAGCTGGATGCATTTGTAACATTATAAACATAAAGGTTTGATCATTTTATCAGCGTGAGCCTCGTAACCCTCGTAGCATCAGTCAAGGCCTGAAAACAAAGTCAGTCACCAGAATAAATGTTGGTAACATGTTTCTGCAACTTTACTGTTTCTTTAGGTTTGATTTTCCATTTAACTGTGTAACGCTGTGCTTATGGTCTGGTTAGGTTTAGGCACAATAACCACTTGGTCAGGGTTAGGAAAAAATGACTTCTTGGCTTAAAATACCTGTTTCTGTCGCCACAAACACGGCTGGAAAATATCCGGAGGTGTCCTTAAACGCTGTCTTGAACTGCAGCCACGGGCTGGGCAGCCTTCACACCTAGATGGTGTGAGGGTTGGTCGTCTTCCCAACAGTCTTTCCAACACTGTTGGTCAGATTTAGTCACAGATTTGCTTCAGATATTCAGATGAATCCTCAGATTTTCTATCAGCCATACATTTCCATTTGTACACAAGAAGAATCCAGATGGAGTGTTCAGATTTCTGTGACGTCTGCTAAACGCTCACACGATGGTTGTTTTCTATAGATTTTCCATAAATTACATGTTAAAGAGCTGAAAATGAATACTTAATTACTTTTAAACGAATTCCTGTTTCAGTTTAAATTCTGCATTAAAACCTCATTAACCCGTGACCTGCGTGGTGCATCCAGAGAGCGTTTCTCGCTGCGTTTCTCGGTGGCATGATCAGGTCATTATGAAGACAAGATTAGACTGCAGGTTCAGGGTATTATGGGTATTAGTTTAAAAGCTCAGGTGTCACATAACACTGATCTGGGGTCAGCTTTTTAAATCCCTCATATATCGTCAGGATTAAAGCCGTGGAAACTGAATAAATGTGTCGTCTGCTCTGAAGGACATCGTCATGACGGGGACTACATACATATTGGGTTCAGCAGTGTAATACAATGTGATGGAGTTCACTTGTTTTCTGCCTTACAGCTGCTGTTATTGATATTTTCTGTGAAAATGTGGAAAGAAGAATCTGCAGGATTCATCGTGAGGGAACATAAATCTCTCTACAACACTGCCGATAATTCATGCAGAGGTGTAAAGATATTTCAGCGGTGGCCCGACTGATATTACCATCCATAGGTCTTTGTTGCTGGCATGGCTCAAAGGAGTTTACTGTGACCGTAAAACCGCTTTTCCACCAAAATTAGTGGGTCTACATGGGTTTTTTAAACCCGGGTCAACCCCCTAAAAATCACCTATTGACCCCATTCCCACTTTCTGCAGGCAAAGCAGCCCGTCTGTGAGTTTTATCTGAAGCGTCACGTTGTCGACACTGACGTCATGTGTCACGTCACAAACTTGCCAGAAACAGTTGTAACAGAAGAGAAACGACAACAGAGCCATTGTGAAAGAAGCGTCTGTAAAATGGTGGATAATCCCCACAACCCCCCCGACATGACTCGTTTCACTGTCTGAATTTGAGCCATTCGGTCCAATAACATTTGGAAAGTCTAGAAGAGCCACGTGATTAAATTATTTTACCCCCCTTCTTCCATTGCACACAAAAGCCTGATCTTAGCAGGTTTAAGTGGGATATTTGTGGAAAAGGGCTATGAGAATGAAAATGTGACACAAGTAAAGTTGTAATTAATTGTCTTTGTGTCGGCATCTTCAGTAAACTGCTTAGCGGCGTCTGATTACCTCTGTGCTGTTCCTATGTATTGTTTTTATAATTCAAATAAGGCTTTACAAGAGAACCGCTGGGACGTGACGTGTAGTCTGGTCCATAATCCTGAAAGGATTGTTTACCTCTGAGAAAAAAGGGAGTGATTGTCTCGCTGGAGCCGTACAGCTCGTTATCGTGTGGCATTAAGAGAAACTGAAGGAACCATCTGCTTCCAGAGAGAGAGAGGAGCTGAGGAATAATAAAAACTGGACCTGCTGAAGTCGTTGTCAGGTTTGCTAACAGGACCGCTGGCTGAACACGTCACAAAACAGGACAAATGAAGCTAAACCAGCAAACGTGCAGCTCTGACTGCAGGTGGTGTTATTAATGCTGGTCAGTCGATACGACCAGGAAGTGGGGATTGAGAAAATTGATCATCTGATCACCTTTTTGTACAAATACATGAATCTGACATGCACCACAGTAATCGTCAGTTTAGTAGATGGGTTCACAGTCTCCATCATGAGCGCAAAGAAACGGCAGGTTTACAAGTTGAGACATTAAATCATGTGTGACCACGATGTGACCACGATTCAGGTCCAGCAGCTGGTCAGTTAATGTTCTGACCACAAGAACGTCTTACTGACATCACCTCTGAAATCTATCAATGTTTGCTTCAGTCTCTATGATTTATCTCTTTCACACTGAAATCTGATCTGAGGTTTTTAAGTTTCCTGTTCACCCATGGAAACATTTGCTTTGCCAGATCACGTGATCTTGTGAAGCTGTGTTGTTGGGACGGCACATCATTCAGCATCCTCTGACGAGCTGCTGGCAGCTACTGTTGGTTTGAGAACAACATGGCGGCTCCTCCAGAGGTTAGCGTAGCTGCTGTAGCATCAGTTCTGTCAGAGCTGGAGAGTTTACTTCATTACAGAAGAGCAGAGAACGTCTCTGAAGGCTTCATGAAGACATCTCGTCACTCTTCTCTCCACAGAGTTCAGTCAGAGCTTGATTGTCCAACGGGCTCCACTTGCGGTAGCTCTGTGCTGCTGTTGATCTGATTGGTTGACCTTAGCCAGACGACCGAGGTCAACTCCAGTACGTTTATTAGTCCTACAGTCTCCTTCATGTGTCTCAGCATGTCAGTGTCTGATCGAGCAGCTAAATGATCTGTATTTGTATCCGTACTTGGTAACTGACAGGATTTAAACCGGAGGTGGGATGAGGCTAACTGGAAGTTGCTGTTTGATCTGTGTTGATCAGAAGTTGGTTTATTTATTATTTAAATGAAAACTCTTTGCAGAACAGCCTCAGAATCGAGCTTCAGATCAGAGTTTTTGTAATCTTTTCTGAACCTGAATGAATAAACTTCATAGTTACTCGGATGATACGTGCACGTGTAAACAGTACGTTATCTTCACTGGATACTCGCTTCAGAGACTTTTTCTGATTGGTCTCTCCGTCCTCCATCAGGTTTTATATTTAGTATATTCAGAATATATAATTCTTTATGAAAACATCAACAGAAGTTTATTTTTATGGCTGAATTGTGGCCTCTGACTCTCTTGCTGCATATACTTCTGTAGGGCAGAGAGTAAGGAATATTAATGTGATAATTATTCATCCCCACAGGGCAAATTCCTCCACCGGGTCAGGCACAGCGCCATCGAGCCGGCAGAGCTATAGTGTCGAGTCCAAGGTCATTTGAGAGGAGCAGATGCCTGCTGACACTGGGTCATGACCTCAGTTTAAAGTCTGACTCTCAGTCCAGCAGGCTTTTCCTTCCGAGGAGGACCGGGCTTATCTTAAAGCTAACTCAACACCAGCTCGATTTATCATGATCTTATTTTACTGACACAAATCTTTACAGGTGTTTAACTAGTTGTGGCTGGTTACACCTTTGGAACGAGGTTGAGATGCTACGTGGTGTTTTCACCAGCTGCTGTGTGTGTCTGCTGTTCACTGCTGAGCAGGTCGTGTACAGCAGCTTTCTGCAGCCTCTCTGTGACAGTGCTGAGAGCATCTCTGAACAGATGGAGGAAGAGCTACGTGAAGCTGAGGCGAGCTGCACATTCAGCTGATAATAATAATAATAAAGCTCCCTGGAGCTTCATCAGACACAACCAACAACCTGTCAGTGTTTCCACTTTGTCATTCAGACATTATTATAGATAGATTGAAGATACTCGCTTCAATAAAGTCAGCGTCAAAATCTGGAAGTGCCAGTTGCATGTCCCCACCGGACAGGAAGTTGAGGGCTGCTGGCTGGGTCATGCGACTTCAGTCAGTCTGAAACACAGCAGGCAAATACGAATTAGCCTTTCTTCCACATCATCCAGGCTCCCGAGGCTAACATCCAGCCTTCACACTCCACTTGCAGCCAGTGTGTGCGTGGCGTTGCCATGGCACCGGGCTGTAGGATGAAGGAATTCACCCGCCATTGGTGGAAGTCTGCCTGGAGGCTCCTCAGGATTCTCTCATGCGTCACCCTCCGCAAGCTGCTTCTCTCCTCCCTCCTCTCCTCTCATGTCCTCTCTCGCTCGTTCACACCTTGACAGCTCACACTTTGCTGGTTAGCACAGACTTGTGTGTTCCCTCCTCTCTTACACTTCCTCTCTCTGTCTTTTCTCACTTCCCACAGCTTCTCTCCTTCCCTTCATTCTTGTGTGTTTCACCATCAGAGTCACTTTCCCTCTGGCTTTTCCTTCCCTCCTTCCTTCCATTCATCTTTTTCCAAATTTGATTTTTGCTCCTCTCTCCCTCAGCATCCTCCTTTCTTCCTCACAAGTCACACCTTCCATCAATCCATTCGTCAGTCCTCCACCTGCCCCGGCTTCTGATCCTTTTCTCTCAGCCGCTGCACCTTCCTCCGTTATGCTATTCGTGCTGCCATCCCTCCTTCACTCTTTCTCCTCCTCGCTCGCTATCTCAGCTGCCGCCTCCGGCCTCCTCTCATCACGGCTAACACCCCGCTGAGGGTAGGAAGGGACTGTCATGCAGCCGAGAGCAAAGTAACACGCTGCAGGAACAGATCATCAGAGGCATCATGGGAAAAGCACGGGGCATTCTCAGTTCCTGCCCTCCTCTGGAGCTCCCCGTGTGCTCCTCTGCGTTCTCCACCCTTCCTCCATCATTTTCTTCTCGTTTTATCTTTATCTCCTTCCATTTCGTGATTTCTTAGTTTTAACCCCGTCTTTCTGTAGGAGTCTCCTCTGCTGTTATCTCAACATGTTGCCTTCCCACACGCGCAAACTCTTCTTCTAATAAAGTCATGAAATTTTCATTCCTACACACACCGCCTGGAGAGAAATAACTGGGTTATCATTCAGGAGAGGCGTCTGCAGCTCAACTTATTCTCTTGATTTTTACACCAGATGAAGTCTGGATTTATCTTCATACAGTCGGTACAGTGTGAGCACGGTTTGTCTTCTCAGTTTCCTCTATAGGTGCGTTCACTGACCCCGGGGTCTTAGACATCCTCCGAAAGGTGTCTTATATTATAATATATGTTCAGATATCAGGAATGTAGTTTCTCGTAGTTTCCTACTGTTATTAAAGGAGGCCTACTCTTTTTTTTCTTCCTTTCCTTCAGTGTGTAAATGTTCATGTGCATGTAAAAGATCTTGAAAGTTAAAAAGGTTAAAGTTCACACCAACAGAAGCTCATTTATCCTATAGAGAACACTGCTCCTGAACGCCTCATCAGTAGTCCCACCTTTACTTCTGTGACTTTGTGACATCACAGAGTCGCACATTTACATCCTCAAATACAGGAAGCTGCCACAAATATACTGGTCTGAAGGATCTGGAAGTTATAAAAAATCTGTAAGTGTTAAATTTGAGATAACAAGAAGAAATAATACATCAGTCAGATATTCAACATCTCATCTGCTGATAACTGGTGGCAAGTGACTGTTTAAGGATGAAAAGTTGGTATTTGTACATGTAATATTATATTCTCATTACATTTACTGTAAATTAAATGTCAGGAGGTGGAGAGGATGGTGTCGGTGTCACAGCGAGCCAGAGAGCATCGTCCAGATGATGTTTCAACATCTGTGAGCGTGAAAACAAAACAAGATGTCAGGACATTTCCCAGCTGTGTTCATGGAGACAGAACCAGGCCCAAACCTAACCAGAGCAGAAGAAACAAAGTTGCAACATAAACTGGTTTACATTTCTTCGGACGACCGGGTTCTGTTGAGGCTCGGTCAGTGTTGACAGGTTGACTTGGATTTAACATATTCATATTGTGTTAAACATCCAGTAAAAAGACAACACGAGCTCTGAGTTTGAGAAACACACGAAGGTGTCTTGAGGTCAGAGCTGAACTTTTCCCTAAAACATTCATCTTCATGGTCTTTCAGTGTTTATTAGTCGACAGAAGAGATGATGAAAGACGGAGAGATCAGGGTGCAACGAATGTCTTCAGGCAGAATCCAGAATCAGATGTTGCATCACATGTAATTTCAGACTGCTGTTTGTCGTATCGCTCGGTGTTTGTGAGATTGTGTCCAAAAATACCATCAAAGAACCAATCAGAGGTGAGGCTGAAGCAGCTGTCAGGGATGAAGACTGCTGAAGGTCAACAGAAACACCTGGAGCCTGAACCTGACGCACCAGCTGCAGACTGTGTGAAGCTGATGGTAATACATGATGTTTGTAGTGGAGTTAGTAAAAACTTTCAGAGTATTTGACTTTTAGAGGCTGGAACAGCTGGAAACACCTCCTCACTCCATCTTTACAGTAACTACAGGGAAAGCCAGCCTGTGTTTTTGACTTTAACGCACAGTAAATATAACATGTAAATACATGAAGGACTTTATGAAAAATTGTTCCAGCTCCATGAAAGTCTCCAGGATTCTAACTTTAAGTTATAACACCATCCTGTTCGGATCAGGGCCCGGTCTCCTCCGTCAGGTTCTGCAGCAGGAGGAGCTTCCTGCTGCTTTGAGAGATGAGAGTGGACCGTCTGCTGAAAGGTTAAAGTTTCAATCCACCGTCACAGCTGTATGATGAATCGCTCCGTCCTTGACTCAGAGACTAAACACCTCCATTCTCACTTACAGTCGCCTGCTGAATAGTGTTAGCTAAATGTCATGAATTAGATGTTCACGTCCAACCTAACACCACCTGCTGTACCACCTTGAAGGTGTCTGGACACCTGACAGAGCACCAGTAGGATGTAAAGGTCACCTGAAACACTGTAGCACATCTGAGCTGAAGGAGGATACGAGGAGATATTAGCTCTTCTTCTGACATCGTTGTGTACGGCTTCAGTACGTTACTGTGTATAAGTGAGAGCAGCTTTAATGTGAAGGGCGTTAGAGTTCACCTGATGGTCCACCACGACTCTGTGACTCATTTCACATCACAACGAGCCAAAAGAGCCCACAAGTAGTGTGATTACAATGTGTTTTGTAGTGTGACTATGGTGTGATTATAGATTCACTTCCTCAAGAATTTTGACATTAAAACTCTGGTGGCCTTCACTTTTCAGGCGGGCTTTTAAAATGAAAAAACATCAGGAAGTGGGCTGAGTTTCGGGTCAGGAGTACGACAAAAAGCAGAGAAGCTGTAAATCGATGAGAGTTTGAAAATATTTCTATCAAAAATAGAAAGCGACAGCAGCAGAGTGGTGAGTCCGACTGAGCGTGGGACAGGGCCGTACACTGGATTTTCATATCTGAGCTGTTGCTGTTGTTTGTTGTTGTTTGTTGGTGGTGCTGGTGGTGCTGTTGTTGTTGTTGTTTGTTGGTGGTGCTGGTGGTGCTGTTGCTGTTTGTTGCTGGTGGTGCTGTTATCTGAACACTGACTGATAACTGAGTGTCTCTAACAGCAGTAAAAAGCCACCTCTTCATTCCAAACACAACTTATATAACGACGCGCTGTTTCTGGGATGTAATAAACCCTAAATCACTGTGATCGTGCTCGGAGTGGGATCTCCTCTTTAAAGGTGGTCTCATTCCTCCAGCGACCCTCATATCCTGAGATAACTGCTGATGCAGACTGACCCGCGGGCTGTGTGACACGGGCCATTCCTCTGCTCGCCTCTAATTTACTGCTTATCTGGTCTCCGGTGCACCTCCAGATGTCTGCGAGCCGTCCCGTATCTGTTAGCTAGCTAACAGGCGGCACACGAGGAGGTGGAGATAAGATGCACGGCACCCTGGGGAGGGTCCTAATCGGTGCGGCTGGCCTTTCGCAGGCCACTCGTGTATTTGTGCATGTGTGTGTGCACAACCCTCATTTGACCACATGGCCTTTAGGTGTTGATGCACGTCTGCTGGTGTCATGATAATTGTATTTCTGTGCACCCTCCTCCGTGTGTGTGTGTGTGTGTGCGTGTGTGCGTGTGTGTTTTCATTGAACATGGCAGTGTAAGCAGACTGTATCAGAGTTTCTGCCCTGCATCAGATAGATTTGGCTTCGGGTCAAAGCACCAGCTGATCTCACTGCTTTCTCTCTGTTTGTGTCATTTACAGAGACACAGTGTGGACAGTTGTCACTAACATTGATTTATTACCCAGAGTGCCGTGCTTGGCTGCCACACTGCATCCCTTAAACAGGATATCAGTTTATTGTTCCTGCTCTCTATTGGATTTCATGGCATTTTATTTCACTACATTCAATAGATCCACGTGGAGAAAGAGAGAAAAAATCAATGAGAGAAGGTTTCACAGCTGTTCACTCACACATTCTCAACCATACAGCCTGATTTTCATAACAAAGCAAATCAAAGAAAATGTTTCGATGCTGACCAGAATTTATTCATCTGGCTTCATCGTCAACGTGTCAAACTAACCTGCAGGTACCAAACAAAAGGCCGAAAACCAGCTGAGATGCAGGTTTCCGTTCCTTCATAGTATTTAATAAACAGAGTTTGAATGATATGTTTTACTGTAACATTGAGCAGAATGTGTGTTTTTATTCAAGGTTTTTCTGATGAGTAATATCTCCGCTGAGGCTGAGTCAGACGGATTCTGACGGAGGATCAGGAGGAACTCGCTCTGCGTTTTATTGTCGAGGGACGACAGACGATGTGACTCAGACCGTCACGCTTCTGATAATACCTTTGTGGTGTTAACAAACCTTGATATTATTAATTATGAATTGCCCTTTGTGTGATGTTAAGAGGCTCATAAAGATGCATTTTTAATTTGAATCGATCACTGTGGATTGATCTGAATCATCACATGAAATAAACATAAACCAGTGAATATTTCTTGTTTATGTTTTAGTGAGGTTTGTTCTTGATCATCTCACATGGCCTCCTACCGTCTTCATAATGAACACTGTACCTTTAAAACGGGTGCACAGGTGCGACTGTACGCACCTGCAAACATGTGACAACACGTCCATGTATGCAAACACCACAAACACAACTGTGTGAATTTAAATCAACACAATGTTCAGAAGTGAAGGAAGTCGCTCTCGTGTGCTGTCCCGTCCAATCAGGACGTGTTTGACAGGGAAAAATGCAAATACAGAACCAGAGCTGCTGATCCAGATGTAGTGAGGTGTGTTCAGAGGTCGTCAGCTGGATCAGAACATTATCTTTACATTAACACAGTTTTTAAATGAATCTAAATGTTCTTTGAGATTTGTGATGCACCGGTTGAACAACAAAACTCCATTTTAAAGAAATCTGAGCCTGATATCGATTCCTGTCCACAAACCTGAGCGGCCTGAGTTTGTTGTTGAGTTCCCTCCTGAGATCTGTGCTGGAGGTGACGGGTCAGAGAAAAGGATTTCTGCTAATCCCTCACAGAAAACTCGGTTTAATATTAGTTTGGTTTAAATGTCACGATGTGACATCCCAGAAGCTTCCATCTTTACCTACAAGAAGAAAAAACACAGATCAATATGACTCGGTGCAGCAGGCTGAAGACTGTCCACACGTGAAGACAAGGAGCAGTCCAGATATTATCCACTGAAGGGAAAAATACATTATTAAAGAATAAACAGCAGATTTTAATACAATATTTCCATTGATCTTGTTTGAGATTCACCCTCAGGCCTCGGTAACGTCCCCTGACTCCCTCCTGTTGAAGTCATTCAGTCATGTTTCCTACACTTGAACCTGAAGAAGTGTTTTGGGGAATTCACTGAAATGACGGACGCTGCTGTTTTTCTTTGGACATAATGTGAAGAGTGGATTTAAGGGATGACTGCTGTCATCGTGACCGGTGAGCGCTGAGTGTGACGGCTGTGACAGTCTGAGAGGGTCGGTGACGGGAGGCTCATGAGTCCGGCTCTTTGTCTCAGACTGGTTGTTGGTGTCTTCAGGGAGTGGACAGTGAGTGAGTGGACTGTGAATCAGGGACAGTGCGGTTCATGGTCGGCACCATTACGATACGTCCAGCCTCAGTGTGACGTCGAGCTCGTGCACCCACTTCAGAGGTGGTGCATGCTAACGCCTTTAGCTCAGCAGCTACAGAGAAGAGTTCAGCTTTAAAAAGGGAGTAAATATCATCTGCTCAGATCAGTCCGTCTCTGAGCTCCTGCAGACTTGGATCACAGCAGACGCAGACATCTGATGTTTTTTGGTCCCCAGCTCCTTCAGCAACGCTGATCGTTTCAGTGAACTGCTCCTTTAAGTTTGTGTTTTTTGGAAACCTTCAGCACAGAAAGCATCAGAATATAAAATGCTTCGGAGCCCCTCTTTCAGTTTATCTCAGAGGAAACACATTAGAGGAGGTCAAACCTCTTTAACCCTCTTTCAGTTTTCAGTTCAGCCTCTCGTTACATTTTCTGTCTAAGAAAATGAAGAAGTAAATCTGATGATCTGAACCAAACTCTGACTCACAGTTCTACTGGGTCATCCTAAAAACACAGCAGAAGAGGTGACAACCAGGCCGGACGCTCGCTCTGCTGCTCAGAACCACAGCTTCATATGTTCATCCTGTTGGTCCTGCTGGCACTGACGGGGTTAAACAGATTCAATATGCTGATGTCATGAGTGTCTGTGGCCCGGCAGCACATCTGCCTTCTGTCCCGTTTGTTGTTAGCAGTACCGGTTCTGATCCAGCCTTTTAGCACCTCAGAGCCTCGTATCCACCTCACTGGGTCGAGTCGAGCCCTCGAAGAGAGGAGCTTCATGTAGAGATCAAAACACACACCTGTTACACACACGCACACACACACGCACGCACACACACACACACACACACACACACATGCACACACGCACGCACACACACACACACACACACACGCACACACACACGCACACAGATGAGTGGTTTCAGTATGTCATGTTCAGTATTTTTCACACTGTGTGTTAGGATTCAATAAATAAAACAGCTCCTCTCTGTTTCTCCTCCTCCCCCTCCTCCTCCTCCTCCTGGTCCTCATCCTCCTGGTCCTCCTCCTCCTCCTCCTCCTCCTCCTCCTCCTCCTCCCTCTCCTCCTCCCTCCTCTCCCTCCTCCTCCTCCTCTCCTCCTCCTCCTCCCTCTCCTCCTTCTCTCCCTCCTCCTCTTCCTCCCCCTCCTCCTCTTCCTCCTCCTCCTCCTCCCCCTCCTCCTCTCCCTCCTCCTCCTCCTCCCCCTCCTCCTCCTCCTCCTCTTCCTCCTCCTCCTCCTCCCCCTCCTCCTCCTCCTCCCCCTCCTCCTCCTCCTCCCCCTCCTCCTCTCCCTCCTCCTCCTCCTCCTCCCTCTCCTCTCCCTCCTCCTCCCCCTCCTCCTCTTCCTCCTCCTCCTCCTCCCCCTCCTCCTCCTCCTCCCCCTCCTCCTCTCCCTCCTCCTCCTCCCCCTCCTCCTCTCCCTCCTCCTCCTCCTCCTCCCCCTCCACCTTTCGGACGCAGGAGGAAGAAGAACGTAAAGACCAAATCACACAGGAGAGCTGAAGCCACGCCCCTTCCGGTTTCCCCCATGGGACTTTATTTATTTGTGTCAGCTAAATGTCATGAATTAGATGTTCACGTCCAACCTAACACCACCTGCTGTACCACCTTGAAGGTGTCTGGACACCTGACAGAGCACCAGTAGGATGTAAAGGTCACCTGAAACACTGTAGCACCTCTGAGCTGAAGGAGGATACGAGGAGATATTAGCTCTTCTTCTGACATCGTTGTGTACGGCTTCAGTACGTAACTGTGTATAAGTGAGAGCAGCTTTAATGTGAAGGACGTTAGAGTTCACCTGATGGTCCACCACGACTCTGTGACTCATTTTACATCACAACGAGCCAAAAGAGCCCACAAGTAGTGTGATTACAATGTGTTTTGTAGTGTGACTACAGTGTGTTTTGTAGTGTGACTACAGTGTGTTTATAGATTCACTTCCTCAAGAATTTTGACATTAAAACTCTGGTGGCCTTCACTTTTCAGGCGGGCTTTTAAAATGAAAAAACATCAGGAAGTGGGCTGAGTTTCGGGTCAGGAGTACGACAAAAAGCAGAGAAGCTGTAAATCGATGAGAGTTTGAAAATATTTCTATCAAAAATAGAAAGCGACAGCAGCAGAGTGTCGAGTCCGACTGAGCGTGGGACAGGGCCGTACACTGGATTTTCATATCTGAGCTGTTGCTGTTGTTTGTTGTTGTTTGTTGGTGTTGCTGGTGGTGCTGTTGCTGGTGGTGGTGTTGCTGGTGGTGCTGTTATCTGAACACTGACTGATAACTGAGTGTCTCTAACAGCAGTAAAAAGCCACCTCTTCATTCCAAACACAACTTATATAACGACGCGCTGTTTCTGGGATGTAATAAACCCTAAATCACTGTGATCGTGCTCGGAGTGGGATCTCCTCTTTAAAGGTGGTCTCATTCCTCCAGCGACCCTCATATCCTGAGATAACTGCTGATGCAGACTGACCCGCGGGCTGTGTGACACGGGCCATTCCTCTGCTCGCCTCTAATTTACTGCTTATCTGGTCTCCGGTGCACCTCCAGATGTCTGCGAGCCGTCCCGTATCTGTTAGCTAGCTAACAGGCGGCACACGAGGAGGTGGAGATAAGATGCACGGCACCCTGGGGAGGGTCCTAATCGGTGCGGCTGGCCTTTCGCAGGCCACTCGTGTATTTGTGCATGTGTGTGTGCACAACCCTCATTTGACCACATGGCCTTTAGGTGTTGATGCACGTCTGCTGGTGTCATGATAATTGTATTTCTGTGCACCCTCCTCCGTGTGTGTGTGTGTGTGTGCGTGTGTGCGTGTGTG
>NC_133220.1:771055-841055 GCF_040436345.1 Pagrus major | reverse complement strand
ATCTGTGGCTGTGGCTCTCCGCTCTGTGCAGCTCCTGCAGTCTGCAGCGGTCTCAAGTCATAATTACAACTCGTAAACTTTTCTGTCAGCCCAGACAAGTCAGAGACGAACGTAAGGATCGTTTCAACGTTTGTAGGCAGGAAACCACCGGACATTTGTGATGAGACGTCTGAACATGTTCTAGCTGTGTTTGTGATGACAGAACCAGGTGACATGTTACCAGAACTCTTACCAGAACATTAGTGTTAAACAGTAAGCAGGCTTTCCTTTGGTCCGGTCAGGTTCAGGAAAGAGTTTACATTTCTTAAACCCTCCTCGGTGACGTACGATCAAAGCAGGAACGCCTCTTTCGTTTCATTAACTCTGACTGAGATCTTGATATTTGGTGTCTGTGGCTCAGTGTCAGTGCCAGTAAACCGCCGTCTCCCACTGTAGCTCTGGTCGCTGTGACTGACTGAAGGTTAAGTGACTCCCTCAAGGTCGACAAGAACTACTTATTCAATTTCCTGTGCCAGATTTCTCCGTCAGCCAGAATCAAACTGGTGTCACAGCTGTCATTTCATTCCACAGTGACATCCTACCTGATCACAGCCTGTAATGCATTAAGTGACAGTGCTGCTGTCTGCTGGTTACAGCTCCCCCTGTGCCACCTCTCTAACAGGCTCCATTCAGCGGCTGCAGGAGCAGCATCACCTGGAGGTGTAGCGTTGAGAAGAAAGCCGATATCCTGCTGCCCGTCATCATTCATGAGCAGGAGCAGCATCACAACACTCAGCCTGTTTCCTGCCAACTCTCCAGCTCAGTGGCTTGTTTTATTTCCTGTTCGATGTTTCTTCCACCAGCAGCAGATTCAAAGGTGGTAAAATATCTCAGGATTGTTTTTTCTTTACAGCCAGAAACTTCACTCTTTGGTTCAGTGTTACAGCTCTCATCAATTTGATTTCCAGCCGCCGCAGGCAGCTCTGATAAACTCACTGTATACCGCCTGGTTAGCAGCTAGCTGGAGAACAGGGTGAAGCATTAGGCCGGTGAAAGCATCTTTAGACTACGTGATAACAATATCTGACTGACTTCACTGTCACACTGTGTGAGATGGTCTCATAAGATCTGTGTCAGACTACAAGGTCAACTGCAGGCTGTCAGATCGTGTCATTAATGTGGCGAATCAAGTGCTGCAGGAGAAAATGAAAGAAAACAGATATTTCTGAGAGGAGTCTGTGAAGACTTCACTCTGTGGCAACATTCATGTGTTTATTTAGATCGGATTCTTTAAGAGCTCCACATTAAAATCCAGATGAGATTTAAAACTCGTCACGTGTCTGAAAACTCTGAGCCATCTGTATTTTTCTGGGCTTCATGTAAATCAGTCGGTCGGTCCTCCACCAGTCCAGAAGGAAGCACTGTGTGGTAACTGACAAAAACACCAGAAGAAGAAGAACTTGTGCACTTTAACAGTTTTGTAACATCGATAACATTTCAGCAGCGAGCGAACAGCAGCAACAAGCTTTATCGTCAAACTCACAGGAGCAGGTTGTGTTTGATCAGATGTGTAGAAGAGATGTTTTCACTTCAGTTATCACAAGGACGCATGAATTATCAGATCACAAGGTAATATTTCTTTAGTTTTTATTTTTTCTCTTAAACAAGCGAAAAACCATTTTTGCTGTATCTGTTATTTTGAAGGAGTTACTACCTGTCGATGTGAAAAACAGATTCAGGAGTAACTGTCATTACATCCAACAAGGCTGCCATACGGGCGACCGGCGCCATATGAATATTTTAAGGACGCATGGAGACATTTCCAGCCGTTTAGTGGCGACAAACGAGGTGTTTTTAAGAAGCTGCGGAGACATTCACATCAATGTTTTGTGGCTATTTTATACAGGAAGTTGGACCATCTCATCTGATAGCCTAAACAGGTATTTGAACCCTAACCAGGTGTTTGTGCCTCAACCTGACCAGAGCAGAAACAGTGTTGTCACGAGACAGAAATAGAAAACTCGACATAAGAAACGTTCAGTTCGAACTCATCTGTGGTTTTGCAGAAACTCACTCAGCTAACATTTAATCTGAGGATTGGGTTGAGCTTTCTTGAGATCAGATATCTAAACTGCTGAAGACAAACAGAGCCAGCAGGGTCTGAAGGGCGGCGCACACAGATGGAGCAGATGGCGATCATCAAAACAGTCTCAGCCATTGTTTTTCATTGTCACCCTCACTGGCAGCATCTCGACTCATCAGGAAACTTTACAATTTCCAAACGTCAAAACACATTTAAGTTTACAAGTTTATCACATTTCTTAAAGTGTCCCTGCAGGCTGATGATTGACTAATTGATGTGTTTGCTGATTTTGACACTAGAAGGCTGTTTTCACGTTCATTACTCCTTGAAAAGCTGATTTTTGTCGATGCACAAGATTTGTGACATCACAAATAGTTTGGAAGCTGATCCTGATGTCTGAGATGTGAAGCCTCCAGTGCACAGACACTGAGACTGGACTTCATCTTGTGTCCTGCAGTCAAACCTGTCAAATGAAAACATATATATATATATAAATATATTGATCATATATTCTGGATTTTTTAATGAGGGAGGAGGAGTAGGTGCCATTTTAAGGATTATAATGCTGTAATTATACTTTATTTTATGCAACAGAGTAGAATATGCCTTTATTGTCACTGTACACATGTACACATGTCTCTTCAGGTCAGTAGGAACAAATAGTGCAAAGTAAGAAAAGGAAAGCGTGTACCAAATAAAATAAAAAATATATGCATATATACAGTAAAGAAAGAAAAACAGAATAATAACAGAGATAATTTGTATGTATGCCTCAATACATGCGTGGAGCGGATCTTTAAGTACAGTATTTAGAGTTTAACAGGCTCTACAGACGATGCACATATCAGATTTCAGCCACAAAACTAGCTTGCACATAGTAATAATTTCATAATTCAATATTTATAATATAGCTCAGTAACCACGGAGTAGATGTGTTTTAGGTTTTGTCTTCCGTGTCACTGGAGGACCATAATGACCTCATTTCTTAACAATACACCTGCGAACCAAACAGTAATTTTCTGGGCCGGCTGCAGAGACATTCAGGGAAGTCGCTGTGAATGAAACTGTGACCTGCACACTTTCTTTCTCCTGCTGCTTTCTCCTCCCATGTACCCGACAAACGCTGTCACATTTGCAACAGAAGCTATAATCATCGTCAGCAGCAGCCGTGGTATTCTAACCAGATGATTATCACTCTGTCTTTCTAATATTGTATTTAAATGTTGGAGCGGTCGCCCTGCAATTAAAGCCAGCCCGTGTAGGATTATTCAGAATAAGTCAAATGAATAGTGTGAATAGCGGTGATGTGCCACCGCCTCTGTGCTCCTTTTCTAAAGGCTTATTTCATTTCCCCTCACGGTGGCTTTCAGTGGCTGACGTCTCAGCGTGCCACGGGTGGGAGTTATTCATATTTATCAGGGATTTAAGGCAGGAAAGAAGCACTAAATTACCAAATGAAAGGACAAAGCACATCATTTTTCCTGCGATAAAAGTATGTTTCAGAGCATGTCGACTATCACTGCAGTTACTGGAATAAAAAAATCACAAACCTTTGATCCTCAATTATTAAAAAGACAAGAGGACCATCGATAAACCAGCAGAACGAACCTCACGCTGTAGATCCTGGTCCCATCAGTGATGATGACACGTTGTGTTCATTTAACGATGACGCTCGGAGGTTAATAGAGACTCGATAAACATCGCTGCTCCTCTCACATTTGTGGTTATGGTGAGAAAACAACAAGTACAGCTTGTGGATGTATAGTTAATTATAGTTAATTATAGTTAATTAGAGAAACTATTTTTAATCAAAGTCTGAAGCATGAGAGGCTCGGTGTGCTTCAAATTATCTTCATATTATAATTTTGCCAAATAGGTTTTTGTAGAAATGTTCCTTCCTGATTGGTCAGTTGTCTTTCCTGTCGACTCCAGCGGCTCGTCTGTGTGTGTTGTCTTGTCTTCATGTCTCACTGGGAGTGTTTCAGCAGCAGAGCCTCATGCTAGAAGCTACGTACTTAAATCATTACGTTATTTGTCTGTTGTAAGTGTTTATTGTATTCTTTGTGAAAATAGCCAACTGAATGTGAAAATGTGGAATTCACATGTGAAGGAGCAAATTTGACATGATTTCATTGCCCACACGTTTCCACATCTAATTTCATATAATAAAACGTTTTTGGGTAAAACAGCGCTGTGCAGCTGTGCAGCTGTGCAGCAGCTCTGCACGGCAATCACATGTAATTAATGGAAAAAGTGCTGAATAGTAGAAAAAAATAATTTTCTAATAATGGTTAGAAAGACTTGACATGCAGAAAGAGAAGAGAAAGAGAAGGGCAGACACCTTCGAGACCCAGAAAACCCAGAAAATAAATGTTTTGCTGCTCTTTATACTCTGCTACCTGACTTCCTCCTTTGCTCCCATCATAAATACTGCGGCCACCAGAGGTCGCTGCCTAACGATAAGCTGCTTGCACCGGCGACCTTTATGGACGCTTTTGGGGGACAGTGGTCCTGAACATTGAGACTCATTGTCAACAGTTAATCCTCTCGTCTCGTCGTACCAGGTGCAGTAAAGAGGATGAACAGCTGATCTGTGCCTCACAGTAAACACTTGTTTAGCTGTTTCCCTACAAATGATTTCTTCACAGTGACAGTGCACTCTTCTTCATCTATTCTTCTCTCTGTAAGACACAGCTGTAGAGGGAGAGAGACAGGAAGTGGTGTGTTTTCAGGTGTGTGATGATGGACCATCCATCAGCGAGCAGCAGCAGCAGCTCAGCACAGAGCTTTAGAGACCAGCACCATCTGGCTCAGTGTCGCTGCCACACGATGGATGATGGAGCTCTGCTGCACCGTTCGCCCGCCTGCTACCCAAACCCTGACGGCACGTGCAGGACAGTGTCCTCGCAGACAGTAACAGTGGAGGTTTACTGACATCACACCACAGGTGAATATGAGGCTGTGGAGCTGGTTGGGAAGCAGCAAATCTCTTCTTGATATCACGTCTTTCATTTCCAGCGTGGCTGCAGGGAGCCCCTGAGCAGGAGGATGTCTGATTAAACTGTTTGCTGCTCTACAGAAGGGGACACCTGTAAATCAGAGAAAACTGCATTTCAGAGAAACTCTATAAACTTTTATTTTGTGCCATTTGGATCCGACAGCAAACTGCAGAATAAAAACTGATCAAACTAAATTTTCACCTCATGTTCT
The DNA here is from genome assembly GCF_040436345.1 of Pagrus major. Lineage (NCBI taxonomy): Eukaryota > Metazoa > Chordata > Actinopteri > Spariformes > Sparidae > Pagrus > Pagrus major. Next base: position 835,783 of record NC_133220.1, on the reverse strand, counting down.
GCCCTTGAGCAAGGCAGCAGTGCACCTGCAGCCTGCTTCTTTTTCATTCCTGCCATCCAGCCTGCGCTCTGCATGCTGATCCAGCTCTTGTTAAAACCTTCCCAGATGAGCGTTTAAAGCTTGAACACAGTTTAGCAGCAGCGCTCTGCTAATGCACTCTGTCACTGTGAGGAAGTGGAAGACAGCAGCGAAACCTTTCACGTTTTTAATTATGCATTTGAAGGCTTGATGCTTCTCAGACCCGTGTGGATCCCATAGTCCCTCCACTCATTTAATAAGCTAAAGAGTGTGATGTCATAGTTTTTTTCTTGTGCTCTATCTGTGGAGGAGGGCAGAGAGGAAACGTGGGAATATGTGGACCCACCATTCTAGTTGAGCATGCTAACATTTGCTAGTTAGCTCTAAACACAAAGTCCAGCTGAGGCTGATGGGAAAGTCATGGAGTTGAGTCATGTCCTGTTTTATGTGCTTTGGTTCACTTCCTGTCTTTGTCTCTTTCCTGATTTGTGTGGCCTCTTCCTGATTATCAGTCTCTGTGTATGTAACCGGTGTGTTTCAGGTTCAAGTGAGAACCTCATGGTGGCGCCACCAGAGAATCACAGCAGTCATTAGGTCTAATACTCTGGAATATATCATACCTGGATAATTAACGGTCACTGGAGACGGGGTTGGTAACTTTGGTGATCTCTGCACATCACGCTGCTGCATTAAACACACGGTTTCACTGAAGCATCGCAGCCTTTCACACTCTCATGCTGCGTGTTTCCACTCTGCTACAACAGAAGTATGTTCCTTCTACTTCTAACATCAGGAGTGTTGAGTGATTTTCTTCATGCAGCAGGTGTTTAATGGTTTGAGACTGAAACATGACAAACAGGATAATCACACACACACACACACACACACACACACACACACACACCTGAATGACAACAGCAGGATTGACTGCAGGACTGTCATTGACCTTTTGTGCTGGTCTTCAGAAAACACAGCCCGCTGGCTGGATGTAAGGTTCAGTAACGGCCCCATCAACGAGCCTGGAGGATTCCCTGGCGCTTATCTTCCCACCACAGAGTCTCGGCATCAGATATGATAGCAGAGCTGCATCCAGTCAATATCTTAAAATGCATTAGACTCTCACCTTCTCTCTGGTTCAGGCTTTTACTGTGAAACTGACCTTTTTATGGTTGTAAAATTAAGTATTTCTGAGAAGAAATCGATGGCTGACATTTGTTTGGCTGCAAAGAATCAATATCTGATATCTGGACTGACCCGAACAACTGCAGGTCAACGTCACAGGCTGCAGCATGATGCTGACGATCTCATTTTAATCTCACACTCAAAGCACCGCTATTAAGTGAATTTAGTGTTTCACATGTTTATCTGAGATGCGTTTCCCTCTTCACATTCACAGAAACAGTTGTAATTGAATATGTTCAGTGGAAAGTCAAGTGTGTTTGCTCAAAGGCACACAGAAAACAAGAATCATCTCACTCTGTAGCTCAGTGTGGTTTCTGACACGCCTGGACTCACTTTAAACTGCCATTAGATGACCTTTTGTCACAGTCTGATGGCTGTGGACAAATGACCTGTAAACTTTCACTGTCATTTCATTTTCCACCAGGTTTGATGTTTTCTTGAAACTGAAGTTCGAAACAAAGGAAGCGAGCCGGCTGCTGCGCTCTTCTCTTCAGCTAACAGTGAAGCAACTTGTTTAACAAACCTGATGGAGGAGGGGATGAAGGCAACGAGGAGGAGAGAGAAACGAGGAGGATATGACCTGAAATGTCACTGTGTGTTTCTTTGTTTGTTTGTTTTCTGTGCTGATGGTTTAAATTATAGTAAAACACAAATAAAAATAATTCTAGTTATTCATCCGGCCTCAAACATTCACACAGTTTAATACTAACAACTGTTTCATTTACAGACGCTTCTGTCCAAAGCGACTTACAGTAATTCATACATTCATACACTGATGGCGGTGGCTGCCATGCAAGGTGCCGACCAGCACATCACCAGCAGTTTGGGGTTCAGTATGTTGCCCAAGGACACTTTGACATGCAGACCAGGAGAATCGAACCAGCGTGAAGTGAAGTGAAAGGGTTAACGCCCACATATTATATGACAGTTTTTATTTATTTTAATCCACAAAAACATTTATGACAGTAATGACGGTAATTTCACAAAATCCATGTTGTAGCAGAACGTGACAGCAGTGACAGGATGAAACAGGGAAAGAAGGATGAACGGACAGGAAGTCTGTTCATCCTTTAATATGTGTTTCCTCTTCCTCCACCTGGACTTGAGACGGTTCAGAACCAGCATTCTTACTTTCTTTTGTTCAACAATCAACAATATCGTTCGATTTGCTGTCTTGAAAGAGAAATTCATAAGCAAAGTTTATCATTGTGAACATGATAGTTTTAACTCACTTCTCCAAAGATACCTGTTGGTTTAGTTTTCGCTCGTTTCATTATTCACAACACATTTTCTCACTCATTTACTTGCTGCTCACCGGATATTTCAGCTGCAGGCTATTGAGAAGAGTCGACTGAACCTGTAGGGCACCGGAGACAAAACAGGAACAGATGCAAACAAATACACAGAAATTATATTTTTATTGTACATTTAAATCTATATTAATTCAGGACACGTAGCTTTTAAGTGTATTAAATGTTTTGCGTTCCCGCAGACGGCTGTACTCCAGGTGTGAACATTAGTAAGAGAGGCGTACTCGGCTTGTTTCAGTCCGTATGAATAAACACCTCGTGCAGGAAGCTGGCAGCGGTGCCATGAAAATCCCTGATGAGCATGTGTTGCTAATTACTGCAGGGGCTCAGGGATTTCACATGGACATGTAGCATAAACTCCCCAGCATTGTATGGATGACTGAACATCTCCAATCAGCCCCTCGTCATTAAAAACGTGGATTATGAGGGATTATACACAGTCCATACCTCGTCAGGGTCTCGGGACTGATTTCAGTGCAGCGGAGGAACAAGCAGACTGAACTGATCCACATTATAGTGAGAACTGCTTTAAATCCCAGCAGAACTGTGTAATGCCAATTAGCCCATTTTAAAATGGGTCCACTGTTAAGAAAATCAACTTTAACTCATAATAGGTCACTGAAAATAACCCCAAAAATATCACAGATCTCGTTTTAGCCATGCTCATATCACAGCTTCATGGTAGTGTCACCTGTCAGTCCGCTATTTTGGTTTAGACCTAAAATATCTCAGCAGCTATTAAATGGTGTGTTTGTTATATATATATATACATAACAAAATATAGAGAAATTAAATTCTCTTACGCCTGTTTTCCTCTGTAAAGAAAAATACAACCGTCCACCGTCTGAACTCAAGTTTCTCTCTGACTGAACTCAGACGAGCTCGATCGCCTCGTTAACTCATCGTCAAACACACTTCATTCAAACTGGACACAAACTGAGTCACAGTCACCAGAACAGTGTTGGTTTGTCTCCACAGTCACGTCTGGTTCGGTCCAAATAAATCCTCAGTTCACAGTGAGATGTGAAAATATTCTGTCTCTACACGCTGATGATGTCCGACTCTCTCTCTCTGTCCCCTCCTGTCTTCTCGTCCCTGGAGTCATAGTCCTGGTCAGAGCCGCTGTAGATCACCTCTGTACTGTGTCCTCTGTCGTCACACTGACCTCAGCCACTCTCAGAGGCCGAGTTCAGTCCCAGTCTGCGGTCCAGCTGTCCACTGGGAGGCTGCTGACTGCTGTGACTCCCCGCTGTGATCTGAGACCCCAGTCGAGGCAAACTCTCAGGCCACTGGCTCCACAGCTAACTGAGCCATGAGCTAAAGAGCTAACAGCAGCTAGCTACAGCCAAGGATAGCTAGCATAGAACAGCAGCTGTCTGTTACCCTGGTGAAATGCTGCCCCCTACGTTTTTTAAAGAGTGACGTGTTTCTGCATCCAAACACTTCTGCTTCAGTCACATCACAGAGTTTCTGTATTTTTTGGTTTCTGGTCCGTGTTCCTCTCGCAGGTTTTTAATTTGTGATGCAATGTCAAACATTTTTAAATATCCATCAGGAGAAATACATTTTCATAATGATTCTTATGTTTAATTCAAAAAAAGAATTCAAACCATGTTTTCAGAGGTCAGAATCTCCCAAACGTCTGCAGACTGCTGTTCATGAGGTCCATGAAAACAATGAAAAGACTGAATATTAATATTAATATTAAATTAATTATTGTACTTATTGGCCTCTACAAGAAGTTTTTAAAGTAACTTATTAAAATGATTATATATGTAAAGAGTGACGTGATGTTTGAGTCGGCCTGCTGTGAACTTACATCTTGCTCTCTGGGGGGTATCGACGTCTTCATGCCCTCTCTGTATTCTGACCAGACTAAATTGATCTCTGTGTTTACTCGTCTCTATCAATACTCCGTCCTGTGTTATCTCAGCCTCTCTCTCCTCGACGGGTGGAAATCATCCTGTGTCTCTTGTTCCTTTTAATCAGACGGCCATCGCACATCATGTCGGGTCGTCATTAAAGGTCATCGCAGCGGGAAGGTGAGCAGACGCAGAAGCAGCTGATTTACAGTGAAGTCATCCCGTTTGTGATTATAATTTTCTCATTATGACTCGTTTAAATAATCAATGGTGATGATGAGTCCTGCTGCGGAGCTGCTGCTCTGGAGCCGCAGCTTTCACACCGTCCACACTATAGTAACACAAAGTACTGGTACTGCGAGTAAAAATATTCTCAGCCTCATGTAGTAAAAGTATTTGTAGTAAAAGTACAGTAGTATTGTGCAGTCGGGTCACCAGATCAGTCTGAGGGGTCGTCACACGGTTCATGAGGAAAGAAGAAAAACAAAGCTTTTAAAGAAAGTATACAGAAGCTGAAGGAAGAACGAAACCTCATCGTAGTTTTTAATCGCCGTACTCGCTGAAGGACACCACACCAGCACGAAGCTTTATGTCATCATAATCACATTCACACTGAAAATCTATTAATTCATAACACAAATGATGTTTTACGATGAGGTCAGAGCTGTCAATACTGTCATTTTTTTCTTGACATATTAGCCGTGAATGACTGTAGAGAGAAGGACGTTCAATCAGAGAATAATGAGAGGCGACAACATGGCAACGCTTTAATAACAGAGACCGACAGGAAACATTTCCATCAGTCTACCTGCTGATTCTGAAGGTGAACGAACAAAGAGGATTTGGAAATGTGTGGAGCTTCTCCCCCACAGAGTGCTTTTCAATCAGCACCACAACAAAAGCTGCTCTTCCTCTGCTGAGAGCCTGTTTCTCGGTGAGAATGGCCGGCCGGCTCCTCGCTGCCTCTTTGTTGACTTTTTGAGAGCGTCTGTAATCAACAGCGCCGCAGTGAGATCTCACCGAGGACGTAAAAGTAACGCCTCGCAAGAATGTGATTATTCTTCAGACTGCATGTTGTGCTTCAAAGAGCAGCTGGAGAATGGAGGTAATAATAATTATAATTGTTATAAAATTAATCACAATACATTTTATTTATTGAGCTTTTCAGGGTATTCACAACACTTTTTAAATCAGAGCACTCAGACCACATTCTTACAGCAGTGTGTACACACAGGTGTACCGGACCACACTGGAGGACCGCCTACTCAACTGATGTCCTCTGTGGAGGAGGAAGAAGAACAACAACAACAACAACAACAACAACAACAGGCAGAATGGATTCCACTCTGTCTGATCTCCAGGCGCTTCACTGTGATGTAAATGACATGTTTGGTCTCTGTTGACCAGCAAATGTTAGCAGCAGCTGTTTGTGAGCACACTGTGACCACAGCATCACCAGACTCCCTTAACAAATGTGTCAGTTTAGTGAGTTGTTGAGTTGGAGACACTTTATAAACTGTGTGAAACTCTGTCTCTGACTGATTCTGACTTATTTGTTCCTTCTTGTAAATTCAGCAAATGTTCTACATGAACTTCTTTCTGTCTTTGAGTAGAAACATGGAGTCTGTCTGTCCCAGTGATGGACGGGTTTATCTGAGCAGTAGTCACTCGATGCATGTGTTAATTCCAGGTCTGAACTTCCTCTCAGATGTGTTTAGGGAGGCAGTCCAGAGGGAGGAGACAGCTGTGGAGGAGCTCTGTGGCCTCAGGTCCAGTGGTCGGCGCTGAGCGGTGGAGACAGGAGGCTGGCATCAGATGCTGCAGGGTGGAGTGAGGTGGTGGAGCAGGTTCACTAAATGACTCATATGCTATTAACTTGACAATACTCGAGGAAATATTATATTTTAATCTGCTGCCGATCGATTGAATTTACCTTTACAATTCATCATGATGAATTTAATTGATAATTATATAAGAATAAACTTAATATCAGCTGTTTTTTCCTTCAGTGGATAATATCTGGACTGCTCCTTGTTTCCATGTGTGGACAGTCTTCAGCCTGCTGCACCTTCACTTCTCCACACTTCTTCAGGTTCAAGTGTAGGAAACATGACTGAATGACTTCAACAGGAGGGAGTCAGGGGACGTTACAGAGGCCTGAGGGTGAATCTCAAACAAGATCAATAGAAATATTGTATTAAAATCTGCTGTTTATTCTTTAATAATGTATTTTCCCTTCAGTGGATAATATCTGGACTGCTCCTTGTCTTCACGTGTGGACAGTCTTCAGCCTGCTGCACCGAGTCATATTGATCTGTGTTTTTTCTTCTTGTAGGTAAAGATGGAAGCTTCTGGGATGTCACATCGTGACATTTAAACCAAACTAATATTAAACCGAGTTTTCTGTGAGGGATTAGCAGAAATCCTTTTCTCTGACCCGTCACCTCCAGCACAGATCTCAGGAGGGAACTCAACAACAAACTCAGGCCGCTCAGGTTTGTGGACAGGAATCGATATCAGGCTCAGATTATTGGAAAATGAAGTTTTCACGGACTATTTATTGAACTGTTGCATCACAAATCAGAAATCAATTTGCAACTTGTGTAAAATTAAAGCAAAAGATGATGATCTGTTCCAGCTGCTGCGACCTGATGGACGACCATGTTCTGCCCTCTGACAAACTTCTCTGATTATTTTGTTCACCTCATGTGAAAGAGCTCCATCCTGGTGGTTTCTCTGCATTTATATATTTCATACATGTGATCCGACAGAGACAGGACAGGAGAGAGACACTCCTTCACTCACACTTCTCTTCTTATCGTTTTGTTGCTCGTGAACATCCAGATACAGTCAAAAAAAAAATGGATACGCACATAATCCTGTTTGTGTGTGTGCAAGTACATGATCACATGTTTGTCAGTGCGTACAATTATTCATATCACTAAAATCTTCATAACCTAAGCTTGAGCTTATGTAAGTAATAAAACACAGTAATTGGAAAAGGTATTTTAAAATGTGTCATAAATGTGAAGCGATTTAAGAATCGGACATGTATTCAACAAAACAAACACTGAAACTGTGTCATAAAAATCTTCTCTTCTCCTCTGACGTCACCACACCTTATCACCATTTTACGTACAGCCGGAAACATAACGTGAGATAATGACGTCATCACAAGCAGGCGATGACTCGACACAGCCTGAACTTTCTTCTGCAGAAAGAATGAATGCTGCAGCTTTAATGTTGTTGATTTTGGATTGATTCAAACAGGATCATGCAGACAGCGATCTCCTGCCCGTCCGAGGTCCATAATGACTGTAACCTAAGCCCTGATCTTTACCTGAATGTTTGGACCCAACCCGAACCAAACATTAACCACAGTGTTAGATCAGAAGACGGGTCATGGACTGCACATGTTGTTCTGGAGGGAAATGACACTGTACTTTGTTACTTGTCATGTCATGTAAACCTGAGATGGATGCAAAATCAGAATGAGCTGTCAGTGAGTGGAGATCACTGTTATCATGAGTGTGTGCGTGCTGTAACATCTCTGTTACGTCTATGAACTGCAGACTTTCTGCAGCTGACATCAGTAACATTTGCCGTAGAGACAACTGAGGTTCAGACGATCGCTGCAGCATTTTCAGGTTAAAAAGAACAAACATTTGTTTCTGCTGCTCAGCAGACAAACGTCCCCACAAGAGACGAGGACAAGAGCCGACAACAACAACAACATCAGCGTGATACTGCGTCTCGCTGCAGAGCTGTTCGCTGCACAATCACAGACTGCAGGTCAGTGACAAAGAAAAACCTCTTTCATTTTCATGGCTGCTCATCACTGCAGCTGTGAGACGATTCAGAGGAAACATCACTTTCCCTGTTTGTGTTGTTGTGATACAGAACTGAATAATCTGTAAACCTGCTGATGAACGACGTTAACAGGCCTGAACAAGAGTCTTCAGTGACCGACAGACTCGCTTATAATTTAATCTTCTTTATTAAATCAAAGAATCAAATCTTTTTCTTTCTGAGACAAAATGTCTTCACATCCGACCGCAGCACTGAAGGAGGCACGCAGGAGGTCGTCAGTATTGTAAGCTGAGCTGTGTCAGCTGTCTCATCAGGATTGCTTTGTGCAGATGTTGGGCTGAACTGCATCACAGTGATGATAAAGCGCGGTCGTCTCAGTGTGCTCGGGACTGTCCGATGTGAGATCCGTAGGAGAACGAGGGCACGCTGGTGCAGCCTCGCCTGAGGGAATATCCAACGAGCCATGTGCAGGGATGTGATGATGGGGATTGACACGAGGAGCTCAGAGACGTCCTTTAAATAAATAAATACAAACATAAATACATAAAAGATGGAGGCAGGTGGTGAGAACATGTTTACATGTATATACTGTATCTGAGCAGGATGCACAGTGAGACCAGGATCAGTGTTTACTTCACATCACGCCACAATGTTTCTACATTTCCTGTAAACTGGGACAACAACGCTCCAATTACAGGAGCTACATATGAAATATGAGCCTGACTGTAAAAAGCCTCTGCCTCAGGTATTATTGATGTCACAAAGTGCTGTCACACTCCTCACACAGCGCTTCAACCTTTACACCTCCTCATCCCCTCAGACATTTACGCCGAGCGTGCAGGTGACACCAGTTAAAGTCTGTTCAGGTTCAGTGCTTCGGGCAAAGAGCTGAGATTGGTCCGAAGAGTCTGCAGCATCACTTCACTGTGAGCCCATAGTACTGCGCTGTGCAGAGAAATACTGCAGTTTGGTGCTTACAGAGACACAGAAAGAGAGTACAGCTGAAAGCAGCTTTAATCAATATTTTTAGTTTGGTTAGGTTCAGGAAAACAAAGCATGGCTGCAGGAAATGAGAGCAGAAACACAAGATGGCACCTGAATCATCCAAAATGACAGATCTCATTGAGTCGATCACAGAAACACATCCTCAGGTCGCAGAGAGCAGACGTGGAGCAGCTTCCACCGAATGAGGTTTAAATATTTCAGATCGATCGACAGCCTTTCGTTAACATCACAATCCAACTCAGGTAAACGCTCAGTGATGGACGTATTCCACATTAAAAGACCTTTTTGAGATATAAAGTGGTATTTAGTGATTCAACAGACACTCGGCTCCATTCATCTTCTCTCCTGCTGCTTTTCTGCTATTTTTCTAAATTACACAGTAGGTGGAGAAAAACTCAAACTGGCAGCAAAATTACTTTACCGACGAGTATTGTGTGGGAAGAAAGTGCCAGAAAATTAAAGCATCTTTGGTGTATTGTTTTTATGACCCTGCTTCTTTTAATGGGACATGTTCAGTGGAGGGGAACAGGAGACAGGAGGACAGGAAACAGATTCAGACACGTCTCATAAAGATCCTCCTGGTCTGATGATGCAGTGTGGACAAACACACGGAGACATTTCAGGTTTCAGCGACCTGAGAAAAGCTTTATAGTTCACACTGCCGAGGCAACGCAGCGACCTTTAGCTCCTCCAAATCTCACTACATTTTAGTTATTTTTTCACTTTTTTTATTGCTCATCATCAGTGGAGGGAGAAGAAAGTGCAGGATTTGGATTAAGAGCAGCAGACTTTGAGACGATCGCTGCCCAAAGCATCTTTCGACCATCCAACCGGAGCAGCCAGACGGCCCCGGGGAGGAAGAGAGTCGGGATAAGAGCCGTGTTAATCCATCTTGGATTTAAAGGCTGCTGCTGGCTAATGTCTGGTCACAGGAAAATTAAATGTACAAATGGGACTCAGGCTGGACAAACAACAGGAAATCAGAGACTGTTGTGCCCGCAGAGACCTGTCTCCTCCACAACATCCTGGATCAAGCTGTTGCACTTGACGGGGTGGACCATCTGAACCGACAGAGTGCAGGACTACAGCAGGACGAGGAGAGGTGGACTCAGTGTTTATAACACTGATGCTTGGTGCTCAAACTCAGTCCAAGTTGATAGACAGTGTTTTTAACTTAAATATGAAGATGCCGACGACATCGTTACTGCTGTTTACAGTCACCCCGACGCAAATAAATAAAAAAAATGCTAAAAAGGGTTTTCAAAGATACCTGAGCTGTGTGCCGAAGTAAAGTCTGTGTGTGAGAAATGTTCGTGTGAACGCACCATTGCATCAACTTAGCACACAGCATGATGCTCTGCTCAGGAGTCGTTCACACCCCGGACGTGTGGTCAAGTTTGTGTACCCACTTCAGACGGGCTGCATGCTAACACTGTTAGCTTAGCAGCTACAGTGAAGATCGCTTCTCTCCTGCAGACTGTGATCACAGCAGACGAGCTGTGTGGAGACATCTGATGTTTAAATCATCTCCAGCTGCTTCAGCTGTTCAGCAGAATGCTGCAACTCTGTTTTACTGTGAAGCTCCAGAAATGTTCTGTGGACTACGAGACTTCACCTGACTTTATATCATCAGGAGGAGATGATGACTGAGCCTGACTTTATATCATCAGGAGGAGATGATGGCTGAGCCTGACTTTATATCATCAGGAGGAGATGATGGCTGAGCCTGACTTTATATCATCAGGAGGAGATGATGGCTGAGCCTGACTTTATATCATCAGGAGGAGATGATGGCTGAGCCTGACTTTATATCATCAGGAGGAGATGATGACTGAGCCTGACTTTATATCATCAGGAGGAGATGATGGCTGAGCCTGACTTTATATCATCAGGAGGAGGTGATGGCTGAGCCTGACTTTATATCATCAGGAGGAGATGATGACTGAGCCTGACTTTATATCATCAGGAGGAGATGATGACTGAGCCTGACTTTATATCAACATCGAGATTTTTCCAAATTTGTAACTGATAAACGTACAAATGTGCTCCGGACAGAAAGGCGTGTGGTCTCATTACGTTGCATCAGTAATAAATAATAACTTTCTGTGAACCAAAGCAAGTTTGAACTCTCAGGAAAGACTCCAGAACAGTAATTATAGTGTGCTATCATCTCCACTGCCCTCCTCACCTTTACTCTTCAGTGTTCAGTCAACATGTTCTGAGTGTACAACTCTTTTTTTTTTGGTCCCGTTTCAGCTGAAATAAAGTGAATAACAGCGGCACTCTGACAACACTCACAAACTTTCTCCCTCTCCCAGGAGAAGATGGGTTAGAGGCTGCTGTGGGTTTTCATTCAGACTCGGGAGGTTGAATAATCTGTGTATAATTATGTGCAAAAAGACGGAGAACGGCAGTAATTGGCACCTGATATTCCCCCATAACCTCCTCTAACGGAGCTGAATTTGAATAATCTTGACAGCAGGGCACATACACCGAGAGATAAGTGCGTCTTGAAGAAAAGAGCTGGGAGTCTGTTGATATGGGAGAAAATGACACATATTCACTGTCAGACACACATTCAGGCAGTGATGGACACAAAATCCTTTCTGCCGCTCTCTGTAGCTCTTTATATTTATTGCTTTTCCTGTTATACATTTGAGTTCAAGACGTCTGTCAGGGCACCAACGGTTAGAGACTGTTCACAGTGAACGACTGAAGCTTCCTCTGTTGGTTGATCTGGATGCTGATTCACGTGTGAAGTCAGGCTGAATTATGAGAAATATCTAAATGTATGTATGTGTGTATTTATTATCGTTAACTCGACCACAGAGCGAGATCGTGTCGTCTTCACCGAGATGCAACGGTGACACGGTGAACCGGATCACACATGCTAACATCATCACAGTGAAAATGCTAACATGCTGATGTTTAGCTGGTATAATGTTCACCACGTTCACCACTTTATCTTTGCTAATAGCATGCTAACATTTGCTGATCAGCTGAGGCTGACGGGAAGTCGTTCTGCAGGTGTTTGCTCTCTTCTCTCTTCAGCAGTGTTATTCTGTACCTGTCCACCAGATGTCTCCAGACTTCCCTACTGACATTCACGATCCTGCCGCAGCCGTCTGCTCTGCAACCACCTCGGTCCCCTCACCTGAACTTCACTGCCCATCTCCACACCTGGACCTCCTTCAGTAAGTCATCCTTTGTTCCTCCGTCTGTCTGTCCATGTTGTTTCATCTGTTTCTTGCCTTGTACTTTTGTTTTTGAGGACCTGTTGTTTACATGATTACCTGCCCGCCTGTCTGTCTGCCTGTCTGTCTGCCCGCCTGTCTGTCTGCCTGTCTGTCTGTCTGTCCAGCTGAACCAGCTGATACGCTTCTGCTTTAATAAATCACTGAAATCATCTTGCTATATTCTTCTGTCTGCTTTTGGGTCCCGTTCTGTTTATAGTGACCGTGATAATTAGACACAAAGTCAGAGGATCGCCTCAGTTCCTACAGTTCATCCTGAGGGGAACATGACGATCCTGTTATCCAGGTATTTAAGTGTCAGCTGTGACTTTCACTTCATTCAATAGTTGATGAGACATTTCAATGAAGGTAAATAAAGACAGTACATGTCGAGCTGCCGGTGGTGCCCGAGGAAAAGTCACCAGCGTCACGGGGTTTTATCCTCTGGAGACCATGAATATGGCTCCAACATGTCCAAATAAAAGTTTAGAGATTTCAGTCTGAACCAAAATGTTGGACGAACCAACCTGCCGACCCTCCAGGACTGCAGCTAGCACGGCCACAGTGACATGCGGCAACATTCAGAGGATTAAATGTTCGTTCTGGTTCAGTTTATAATCACAAGTGAAACAACTTCAGACGGTTAGTTTTTTGAAACATCGACCCACACAAATGATTCACGCCTCTTTAAAGCCGGACTGTAAAACTGTTAAACCCTCTGCAGCAGAGGTTCGGAGAGATTAGCTCGGTGTTACCTGACACACTCGTAGTCGTACAGGACTCCCTGCTGAGAAGGAGGACTCACAATGTGGAAGCCTGTGATTTTTCCTTTTGTCAGTATGAAAGAGCACTCAGATTTCCTCCTGAGCGTGGCCTTCACGTCGGAAGAGGAGTGAAATATCTTTGCTCTGTGCTGATAAGGTTAAAATCAGTCTCTTGGAAAAATCCATCTGTGAATATGGAGCAGATTAAAATATCTATTGAGACCTTCATGAAGAACAGTGCAGCCAGTGAAATCAATCATTAGTGTGAGATCTTTCACTTCAGAGACACAATAATGTCAAATACTTACTAAATGTCAAAGTCCTGCATCCAGAACTTTAGTGAAAGTAAAAAGTATCTTCAAACTGACGTAGTTATTACTGACCGGTGTCAGCCGGTTTCTGAGTGAGTTCACTTACTTACATCCCACTTCTGATATTATTACTCTTTGTGTGTGTGTGTGTGTGTGTGTGTGTGTGTGTGTGTGTGTGTGTGTGTGCGTGTGTGTCACAAGTACTGCCAAGGAGGGTAAAAGCTATGAAAGCTTTTTGTCTGCAGCCATGAAAATGTGTTTGATGAGCAGCAACAGAGAAAACTAATTGTGGCCTTCAGGGAAAAGATTTGTGCGTCTCCAGTGAAAGACATGTGAAAGGCAACAGTTTAAAATGTCAGTTTATGTGATGTTTGAAACTGTTTTGGTTCAGACGAATACAAATATGATCAAAACACATTTCCATTGTCTCTAATGATATTTATTTCTTCTGCTGGGAACCAAAAGATTTTATACTTTTATTCAAATTTGTATAATTCCCTTCAGTAAACATGATCGCTCCTCGTTCTCTTTTCTGTTCTCGTCCCTTATTTATGCCGTCATGACAGATAACGACACATTACACTACATTCACCCTGAGTAGTACTTTAAACAGCGTGTTCGTTTATCAGTAATTTTATATTAATGTTATCTTTACTCCAAAAAGGCGACGTTTCCACCTGGAAGAAAACTGATCCACGAACAGAACGGAAACACTTCCTGTCTCATCACTCATCACTTCCCATCCCATCATTATTTCCCATCAAGGAGTCCTGGTGTGAAAGCCTGCACTGACCGCCCACTCACACACAATGTGTCTCCAACGGGAACATCAGCGCCCTGATGGTCTGGATGGTATCACGGCGGGGTCGGTACCGCTCGCAGGACTCTGCTGTGAGACGAGGAAAACTGCGTTTGTCCTGATCTCTGTTCCCCAACAAGGACCCTGTGAACCGCACTGACCACCTCCATCCTTCACCCGCGTGTCTGCACTCACCTCATGAATAAATGATGCTTTAATAGCGGGCGGTTGTAGTTTGCTCTGCTCCGTCCTCACCGCTAACATCACGCACACGAACACGTACATGTAAACAGCTGAGCATACAAGTTTCATGTTGTAACTGCACGTCTGCATTATTCAGGACGATGCTGCTTCAACAAACACTGACAGGTTGTACCGCTGTCAAATATTTATCAGCGTTATGAAATAATCAATACAGGAAAACATGCGAATAAGGAAGTGGAAGGAGGCGTCCCAGTGGACACAGACTGTGTCTTTATTACTGCACAGCTGTGAAGAGGAGGTGAGATGTGAAGTGGACGACAGAAGTCGAAGGTGCAGTCGGTAGAAGAGGTTTACAGACAAGACGTTTCTTTAACTTTTTCTGTTTCTTTCTCATCACAACACTGTGATTATACTCTGGTTAGGTTTAGGCACAAAAACCACTGTTAGTGTTCGGAAAACATGATGGTGAGGCTCAAAGTACCTGTTCTGGCTGCAGATGGCCGACTTCCCCTCAAAGATATCTGTTTTCTTGTCTCCTCAGTTATGGCTAGCTGTCGCTGCATGTCAACTTGTCTCTCATCCCAGTTCCTGTCACTTCTTATCTCATAAAACCACAAAGAGACCAAAATGATAATAATAATTAAAAAGGATATCTAGTTTGTTCATTATGTGCTGATAAGACACTGACCCATAATATCAATATATTTTGCAACATAAACACGACATGTGCTTCCATCAACATCCATCAAATGAATCATTATGTCGTTGCTATAATTTAAACAATGTAAAAGAAATCAATCAGTCCTGATGATCCCACTGAAACAATCATCATCATCATCATCACCTTCATCATCATCTCCATTCATCAGTCCTGACGATCCCACTGAAACAATCATCATCATCATCATCATCATCACCTTCATCATCATCTCCATTCATCAGTCCTGACGATCCCACTGAAACAAAAGTCTGCATGCTTTTGCAAAAGTGGTGCAAAAATCAACACAAACAAAATGCTTCGTCCATTTTCAGATCATTCGACCAGTCTCAGGTTGTTCTCATCATCATCATCATCACCTTCATCATCATCTCCATCATCATCATCATCATCTTCATCTTCATCTTCATCACTGACAGCGATGACGCTGCTCTGTTACATCTTTTGTCTTTCTGGGACATTTAATTGTCCATCAACAAACTACTTCCATCTTTTGAGACATGTTTTGTCCCTCGGTAGTTTTCCCGCCCTCTCTCTCATCATGTGTTGTTGAAGCTGCTCTGTGGAGTTTCTTCAGCGTTTGTCACTGTGAGTTTTAACGAGCACGTTGATTTCCTTCCTCATGAAACATTAACAAAGAAGCTGCAGCTTGTTGAAATCCTTGTTAACTTCTCAGCACTCTTCTTCTTCTCTGCCTCCGCTGTGTGTTAACACCACCTGTAGAGTATTATTGATCATTGTGACCTTAAATATATACTCATAAAGTTTTGTTTTAAAAAGATAACTGTCCCTGGTGCAGTTAAACAACACTAAACACACGAATCATCACACGACATACAAAACAATAAACTCCCAAAACTGTCGTCTCCTCAACCTCACAGAACAAATGTCACTGACACTTTTCTTCCTGAAACACGAAGCAGCAAAGTGAAAATGTCAAACTAGGTTTCTGTGTATGAGCCCAGTGAGACCTTGTGAAGTTCATTCCAACACGATGAATAATTGATCATAAAACAGAAGCTGAATCAGAGGATGGAGGTAAACAGCTTTGGTCTCGTCCTTCACAGCAGCAGCTCTCAACCCGAACATGAAGATCTCAGGTTCTCCTGCTGATGTGACGCCACAGAGTTCCCCTCAGGTTATACTTCTTATAGATGTTGTCACATACTGTACATCTCGTACCTGTGCAGTCACGTTCATGTATCTTTCACGTGTGATATTAATTCGTGCAACACATCAATGAAAAGCATCGACGTCTCAGTTTTTGTGGTTTTGCTGGAGTCCGTCAGACGGATCGAGTCCTGATCTCTGAACACATCAAACCTTCGAGCTCTGTCTTGTTTTTAACATTAAAGCATCTTCACGTGTGACTGTACCAGCTGTGATAATGCTGCTGATGCAGTGTGTGTTATACTGCAGCAGCCTGAATGAACAAAAACCCAACCATGTCATGTTTCACTCTCCACTTCCTCCCTTTGTCTGTTTTCCCGGCCTTCTTCTGTCGACCCGTCTCGTTAGTGAATCGGCCGCTGTGTATCTGAGCCGGTGTTTTCCCCTCGTTCTTCGTCGGTCCGTAGGTTTTGCTGTGTTTCCTGCCCCATCGACTCGTCGCGTGTTCTCAGGTTGACCTGGTTTGTTCTTTGTTTTGTTTTTTTGGTTTGTGCTCAGTTTAATGTTTCTTGTGGATCAATCTGGATTTTGGATTTCCCATTTGGATTTCATGGACTACAGCTGTGGTTGAATTTATGCTCGCTCTCTGTTCTGTTACCTGCCGGAGAGTCTGGGTGTCTTGGATTTGGCTGAAGTAGGTAAAAGTATTTAAGAGTATAAAAGTAACTCAAACTCAAACGAGTTAGTGACTCTGTAAGGTCGTAACGCCTCGTTTTGATCGTTGACAGTTATTTTGGTCACATGTAAAAGCAGAGGAGACACGAGAAGGTGAGGATGTGATGGGATGTGGATATTTCCTGGAAGGGTTAGAGAAGGTCTGAGCAGTAAATGATCATGTGTTTCTCCTCCAGCAGCAGCAGCAGCCGGCTGGCTCACAGGTGGCCGGCTGGCTCATTGTGTGTTGAAGTGTGTGTCTTTCAGCTTGTGTGCACATTGTCTCCTCACACAGAGCTTCACCTTTGTGTGGCTGCTGAGCAGACAGAAGAATCTCCTCCAGCAGATCAATGCAGTTTACAGCAGCTTGAACCGTGACGACCGGTCGATTTCCTCCTCTGATGTAATATTTCTTCTTCAGACGTCACAACATGAAAAGTCTTCAGTGTAAGTTCATCAGAACTTTTCCCCTCACCTTCACTGCCCGTCCTGTCACATTTGTTAAAGTTACTCTCGAGCTGTTTGCCGGTCGGTGTTTCTGCAAGGACGAAGCTGCACTTGTGAAATATTCCCTCTGTGAGCAGCCTGACAGCAGGAAGAAAGAGAGAGAGCTGACTCCGTGTCCAGGATGTAACGTTAGCAGGTAACGTTCCTGCAAACCACAGAAACGTCTAAGGTTGACATTTGTACCAAACATGTTAAATCACATTCACATTATATGCTTATTAGTGACGTTTGACATCAGGAGGTGGAGGAGAGGGTGGTGGTGTTATTACAGCCGACAAAGCGCCAGTCTTCACCCAGTAGCCAGATATATTCAGTATTTATATTCTGTGCATCTGACGAGCAGCACAACAGAAACACACGGTGTGAAAATGACAGTTTAGTTTGTCTTTTTGAACGACTGAGTCATCTCAGCATCTCTTTTGTACGACAAACACAGAATCACTGAGTGAGTTTCCTCTCAGAACAGCTCGCCATCACATGTTGTCTTTGTGATGCGTTCAAGAGCAACTGTCAACTGAAGACATGGGTGATGTGAGGTGACAGGAAGTGTTTGATCAGTCGGCCTGTCTGCAGTCGGTTCTTGAAGTTTTCTTGGTGTGTCAAAAGCCTGACAACGTCAATTAATCCAAATCAGGAGTAAATGTAACGTGACCGATCCGGAGGACAGAATACGTCTCCGGTCATGAAGACGATGAGACACTGAAATAAAACCAAACATCAAACACTTCATACAGTAAAATACTGTGGAGCTGGAGGAGTGGTCGGCTGATGTTTGAGGTCCAGAGAGAAACATCTGGACACTTACTGGATAAATTACCATGACATTCGTTATTAACATTCAGGGTCCCCAGAGGATAAACTGTAATGAAGCTGATGATCCTTTGACTTTTCCTCAGGCACCAACAGAGGTTCTGTAACATTGTCCTGTAATGTAGTGATATTTCTCAGTATCTGCTGGATGGACCAGAACAGCAACTAGTGCAAACATTCATGATCCCCTGAGGTTAAATCCTGACAGTGGTGATCAGCTGACTTCCACTACGAACAAACAAACATTCATGATCCTGAGGTCCACATGCTAGCTTCATCACTGTGAGCACGTGATGGTGTTGATGTGCAGCTCCTGTGAATCCTCACAGAGCCTCTAACATGGCTTCACTACTTTTTGGTTGGCAGCCTCCCAGTGATCCTCCCGATGTTCAGATTTTTAAACTGATAAGAAATGTCCGTGAGGATGGACCGGGCCTCGTCTCTGCTCTGCTCATACAGCTGACTCAGCTGAACCGGCAGGTTGATGATGTAAACAATGTGTAAAACTGACTAACTCACCTGAAAACTGTAAAGTCTCCTCAGAAGATGAACCCATTATGTGAATTTCTGGACATAATCGATACCTGCTGGGAAGCTCAATTAGATATCTGACACTATGAGTTTCTTCAGTCTTATCTGCAGGCGGTGTGTCCTGGTCATGCACAGCAGAATCACATTAGCGTGAAGCAAACAAAACAAATATTAAGCCGACGACCGAGCAACAGCTGCTAGACGTAACGCTGACTTTTCCTCCTGGTTGGTTCCCTGAGGCATAAAGCACGAGCTGCAGTAAAAAGGAACCAGCTACATCTGTATGTATATTTAATCTACAGCGCTAACCAACCGTGACAACGCTGATGATGTCGGCACTTACTGTCTAACTGCTTCAGTGGTGCCGGACTGCTGCTAACTGCACACTGACACTCCTGAAGAGTGAGCGTCCATGATGCTCAGTGGAAACATGCAGACCGAACCCGAACAATAAAACTATGAATATATATTAGTCCTTCTCACATGCAGTACATAACATAATGTCCTCTGTATTTAGCCTGGGACAGGCTGTCGCTTCATATCTGCTACAGCTTTCCTCCATCTTACTCCAGACTTCGAGTCAGAGGGCTTTGGCAGCCGCACCTCGAGGAAGAGTTTAAAAATGTGTAAGCGAGACTCAACTGGATCTTTTTAAAAGGACGTCTTGACATTTTCTAGCCGTGTTTGTGGCAACAGAACCAGATATTTTCAGCCCAAACATGATCTTTCCCGATCCCTAACACAGACCAGAGGCACAGCACATAAAAGTGAAGACTGAATCTAAACACACGTAAAGTTGAATGTTGAATAATACATACATTCATACATTCATCAGTGCAGGAGAAGAAGACGTGTGTTTTGGGTTAAGAGAAGCAGACTTTGAGACGATCACTGCCCACGGCATCTTTCCACTCCGGCCGGACCGCCTCGGGGAGGAAGAGAGTCGGGATAAGAGCTGCTAATCCGGCTGGTTTAAGGCTGCTGCTGGCTGGTGTCTGGTCACCTGAAGATCAAATGTACAAGTGGTTCATATGTTCTATGTTTGTGGAGCACGAATGACTTTACAAACACTCATCTTGTTATACAGCGATATAAAATGTTTGAAAAAAAATGTTACATTGAACAGCAAAAACACTTTCAGGAAGTCTGATGCTGCTCGGTGAACGTTTTCTGTTACAGTCACCCAGAGGTAGAAAGTAACTACACTAACTGAAGTAGTGTACTTAAGTAAAATTCAAAGTTACTTTACTTTTACTACTTTCTGCCATTCTACTTCCAGTCCACTTCAGTTCAGAGAGCTCTGGTTACTTCAGACTGATACTTTAACCACAAGAAGCCGATGATACTTTATCTGAGTGCTTCTTGTTCCATCTGTTTCAACATATGGCTGAAGCACAAACACACACACACACTTTGTTTGATGTAATTAAGGTCGGATTGACTTCAGTTTCCCTCCACCTCTGTGGAGAACCCCCATACAGAACCATCAGCGGCTGTGAGCGGTTCATGAACTGAAACAAGGCCTAAACAGAGAGATTATAGACTGTATTGTATTAGGAGCATTTGCCCTGGGAAGATAAGATAAGCAGCAGCTCGTGGCTGCGCTCCAACGCAGCACTACAGTCGCTCCTTCTGCCATCTGATTACAGCCGAGGTCTGCCAAGAGCGCCGCGTCTACCTCCAGACGTGTGCTGGTGATTAATTAAGGTTATTTTTCATTTTACACTTGGAAATGTCAGCCAGCTGATCAAGCAACAGCTACCTAATCACGTTTTGAGGGCTCTTTATTCAGACCTAAGTTATGCATTAAATTAGTGTACTCAGTGAGAAGCCACCGGCTCCCAAAGCTTCTGTGACCTTTCATTGATAAAAAAAAAAGAAAGAAAAATGCCAGTGTGCCGTGCAGGAGGAGGCCTCTGAGCACAATGAATGGTTTTCTCACAGTTAGCAGGAGTTAAAATGTAATTACCTTTATTTTGTTCTGGCAGTAAAATCATGAAGAATGACTTCAGCGGGGAGTCGGAGACTAAGTACTGAGAAATATAAATATATAGAGATCTTATACGGTCATTTATTATGCTTAGACTCAGCTGCCTTCAGGGATTAAAGGTGATATTCAAACAGGAAAATACTGAAGGTCCGCAGAATGAAAAGTAAAATGAAAAATCATCGTCTCTTCAGTAATGGTACTTAATAACACACATGATTAAAATGCTGATTGCAGCTCTGGGAGGCTGCACTCAGGCCGAGCAGAGCCTCCAGTTCAACGCTAACAACAACATGCTAACACGCTCATCATAAGAAAGCTTACGTTCTGATGTTAACGTGCTTTTATCTGATCAGAATCTCATCAGTTCTGCAGGTTTTTGGTCAAAAACCAAAGTACTGGCCACACGAAGATGTTGACCTGATGATGGCGCTGGATGAAAAGTCAGGTTTGATCCTGCCTCTAAAAGAAGCTCTGAAACTATAGGGGGCAACGTAACCGCTAACTGCTGCTCACTGTTCTCTTTGCTGTAGTATTCTTTAGCTGTGGCAACTAGCTGCTGTTAGCTTTGGAGCTAAGTGGTCCTATTAGCTGATTAGGAGTTAGCCTGTCGTTCCCAAAACAACACCACTGACATACACCTGCATCACACGGCTGAAATATGGCAGAAATAAAAAAACGTAGTCAAGGTTTAACACAAGAGGTAAATTAGTCAAACTGAAATGTTGGTGATGCATTTATAAATGATGATTTAAATATCTTATGATACAGATAATCTCCATCCTGCACTCTCATCATGACATCAGATATCGGTGTTGATAATCGTAGCTGTACCTGTTTAATGTTTGTTTAGTGTCATGTTCTGTATATTTGCCCACTGTGTTTGTGTCTTATAATGTTAATAAGCATCACAGAATTACTTACTTATCACCTGTTAACTAACGCTTATTAAAGGATAATATAAAGTGTGTACTTTAAACTTAGATGAGGGTCAAAGGTCGCCCTCTCCTCTAACTTCCTCTTGTGGATGGATGGATGGATGGATGGATGGATGGATGACCCTGTGCATCACTTCATGACATCATCATGATATCTCACACTGTGTCTTGTGCAGCTACAAACAGCGCCTCCCTCTGGACAGAAGCGGTACAGGCAGGTCTGCAGGCTTGAAGGTGCAGCGAGTGTGCAGGCAGGTGAGCTCCTGAAGGACACTCTGACAGGAAGTGTGACACGTGATGGACTCAGCTGGTTGTTGGTGTCGAACATGTGACCTGATGCCTCTCTAACTGCCTCCGTAATGACCGGGGCAGCTTTCAGCTCTCCTCTCTGTAGCTGTGAGCAGCTGGCAGCAGTGAGCGCTTCATTTCAGGAAAGTGTGAGTGGAATCCAATATCACAATTCAGCTGCAGCGTAATGTGTTAACAAATCTGCACTTAAAGCATTTTCCTGTGAAATGAAATAAGAAAGATTGTGCGTGAGGTTCGACAGAAACAAATATGGATCATTTATCAAATGTGTTCAGCTCGGCGAGCATCCTCGAGCACTGAACCTGCTCACACTCTGTAAGTGACTGTGGGTGAGACCATCAGCCAGACGGCTGAAACAGATCGATGTACGAAGGGCCTGTCTTGTTGTTGTAATGTTATGGAAGCTCGTTTTTCATTTCTTGAAGGTCGTTACATCTCTGCAGCTGCTCGGTACGATCCAGGTACAAGTGACAGACACAGAGGAGGCGACGGGAAGTGATACGTCACATTAGGCCTCGTATGGACTCACTTCTAACCGCACAACAGGTCCCACACACCTTTCAGAAAAGTTCTCCCTGTTGTCGAGCTGCACCAGCGATCTGTGGACCTCCTCCAGGCTGCTGGGATGTCTCATGTCCTCTCCTCTCCTGGGACATGAAATGTAACAGAGGCAAAGACAACAGATCAGAAACACGTCAGCAGGAATCAGAAGTGTTGGAAACATCTCTAGTTTGAAAGTGCAGGACTCTGCTCAAGATACAATTACAGCCACCGACAGCAGTGATGTGGAGTTTCCACCAGAAGGAATGAGAACTCAGGACGTTTCTGCTGAATCACATAAAACTGGACGATTCTTTATGTTACGACTTCACAGTTGGTTGGGTTGAATTTTCTATTTCTGTCTTGTCACAGCTCTGTGATGATACTCTGGTTAGGTTTCAGGCACCAGAACCACTGGGTTAGTGATAGAAAACATCATGGTTTGGCTTAAAATACCTGTTTTGGTCCCGTGAACGCAGATGGAGACGGTCCAACTTCCCGTGTTCTTGGTCGCCATAAAAACGGCTGGAAATGTCGACAGGTCTGTTTAAAAATATCCAGCGGTGTGACTCAGTCTGCTCTCAAGTTATATGATACAACACTCAGCATTCACTACTTATTTCAGACCTCCTAACACTGAGCTGCAGTCACATTTAGCCCTGTAAAAGAAAATTATTATCAGCTAAATTATTATCGTCTGTTCATCAGAATCCTGTCGGACAATTTGCAAATGAAACAGAAACAAACAAAAAGAGAAAAAGCAGCGACCTGAGGCGGTTCTGTCCCGGTGGGTCTGGGTCTGTTCAGGGAGGGTGATGGGCTGTGACCTCCGACAGCAGCTTCCTCCCAAAGGGCCTGCAGGAGGCGCCGACCCAAGTTATGTGTTTATGTCTTCTTTCTCCTTTCCTTTATTTTTCTCTTCTGTCTTTGTTTCTGATGTTCTCAGATGTTCTCATGTGGTTGTTCTTATTAGAGATAATCTTCTTCATCTGCTTCTTCTTCTTCATCCCTTTCTTCTTTGTCTCCACCTTCATCTTATATCCTGATATATGTAATATAAATTGGATGGATAGTATTTCTGTCAGTATATATCGTCTCTAGCGTCTCTTTGTGGGGACATAAGGTCTCAGATAATGTCACCAAAAATCCAGAGTAGGTTGAGAAACCATCATGTTGTGTTTTAATATAAGCAGGTTCTTCTGAAATGATGCGATTGAAGCTCTTTGAAAGGTAAATAATATCACAATATATATATTCACAGGAGTGTAACCCGGCTCAGTGCTGACGGGCTCGGATGAGAAAACATCATCATGATTTGTGATGTCAGCCGACGTAATGAGGAGATCATCTGAGTCCAGAGTAGATTATTACGGTGGGAAAGAAACTAAATGGTGAATAATTTAATGTCATTTCTTAGTATTACCTCTTTTTAGCACATTTGAACTTATTATGCTGCTAAGTGTTGGGACGTGTCCCCGGCGTCCCCGGTGTCAATGACTCCTCTGTACATCACACAGTCCCGTCCTGCCAGCTCGCCTCATGCATCACCTTCTGTCTCGTCTCTCCGTCATGTGTCGTTCACTACGTTGTTGTAAGTTCTGACCACGTCTCTCCTCCACACTGTTTAATGTGAGCTTTCAGGCACCAGATCTTTACTGTGACTCCTCATTAATCAACTCATTCAGACTGTGACTGGACCTGGTTTTACCTTCAGGAGCAGAATGAGAGTGGCTCTGCCTCAGAGACCACGGCTGCATTCCAACACTGTCGGGGGGAGCCCTTCCTTCACTCGCCTCCACGTCTCCTCCTCCTCCTCTCTCCTTCGCTCCTGGCCTCAACGTTTCCTCATGACTTCTGTCGTCCTGTAGCCGCGTATGAAAATGTGTAACTGAGTCTGTAACAGCTAACATCAGTGAATCTGTTCTTGTTTCTCTCTCCATTTTATTGTTTTGTTGACATTAGTTTTATTTTCTCGTCTGTCACTGACATCGACCTCAATATGTTTGTTTTCTTCTTCTGATCGTATTAAAGGTGTAATATGTAAGAAGTGGCTCCACGTCAGATTCATGCTCAAAGCAGCATCTCACTAAATAACCACTGACTGCTTCCGTTAGCGAGTTAGCTCAGTTAGCAATGCAGCTAGCTATTCGTACTGGGAGACAGGAGCACTGAGGATGTGCTGAGTTTTATACTGCTAGCTCAGGAGCTTTGGACCAGGGCAGGCTGAGGCTAGCTGGTTAGCGTGCTAAGAGAAATCATGATGTCATAACTGCTTTTCTTTACATTTTGGTTTGAATCTTACGTACTGCACCTTTAAAGCAACTCTCAACTTGCACATTTGATGGTGGTGACAAAATACAGACATGACAACACGACATACTACAGTTTAATGTTGCATATGAGAAGAAAGTCTCTGTCACAGATAAACATGGAGTTTATTACAGGTCGACATTATTCAGGAACATTTTCAACAAAGAGTCGTTTTCTGCAGCAGATTGTGTCTTCAGTCCGGAGTCGTGTTCGATAAACTGAAGAAAAATAATTAAAGGGGCACTTTGTTTGTTTTGGAGAATACATAAAAACTCTGAATTTTAATATTTACAATATACAAGGCTCAGAAATATTTATGTTTTCATAAGTGAATAAACTGTGAAGCTGTTCTCAGAGGAAAATAAGGTCCCAGAACAGTTTGAAACCAGAAAGGTGGCAGGGTCCGCCACATATAAACAAAGTAAAACAGTATAAATTGTGTTGTCCTTTTAAGGTCAGTTCCCAAAAACGACATAATGATACAATACTTAATGATACAAGACAAAGAAACACAGTGTTACATAATGATGACACACATCTACATGTTGCAATCGAACGTTTGTGATGAAAAATGTAACTACCGACTGCAATGACATCATCAGCACTGACACAGTGACTGTAGCTGGAAACTTAAAGGAGCACTACGTAGTTTTTTCATTAATGAGTTAATAATACAAACTGTTTCCATCAGTGAATAAACCAGCTGTTCTCAGAGGAAAATAAGGTCCAGAACACTGTTTGAAGCTAGAAAGGTGGCAGGGTCCGCCACATATAAACAAAGTAAAACAGTATAAATTGTGTTGTCCTTTAAAAAATCAGCCAATGACGATCCCAAACTACAGACTGCTCCTTTAAACTACAGACTGCTCCTTTAATCTACAGACTGCTCCTTTAAACTACAGACCGCTCCTTTAAACTACAGACTGCTCCTTTAATCTACAGCCTGCTCCTTTAAACTACAGACTGCTCCTTTAATCTACAGACTGCTCCTTTAAACTACAGACTGCTCCTTTAAACTACAGACCGCTCCTTTAAACTACAGACCGCTCCTTTAAACTACAGACTGATCCTTTAAACTACAGACTGCTCCTTTAAACTACAGGCTGCTCCTTTAAACTACAGACTGCTCCTTTAAACTACAGGCTGCTCCTTTAAACTACAGACTGCTCCTTTAATCTACAGACTGCTCCGTTAGACTGCTCCTTTAAACTACAGACTGCTCCTTTAAACTACAGACTGCTCCTTTAAACTACAGGCTGCTCCTTTAGACTACAGACTGCTCCTTTAAACTACACACCGCTCCTTTAAACTACAGGCTGCTCCTTTAAACTACAGACTGCTCCTTTAAACTACAGACTGCTCCTTTAAACTACAGCCTGCTCCTTTAAACTACAGACTGCTCCTTTAAACTACAGACCGCTCCTTTAAACTACAGACTGCTCCTTTAAACTACAGGCCGCTCCTTTAAACTACAGACTGCTCCTTTAAACTACAGGCTGCTCCTTTAATCTACAGACTGCTCCTTTAAACTACAGACTGCTCCTTTAAACTACAGGCTGCTCCTTTAAACTACAGACTGCTCCTTTAATCTACAGACCGCTCCTTTAAACTACAGACTGCTCCTTTAAACTACAGACTGCTCCTTTAGACTACAGACTGCTCCTTTAGACTACAGGCTGCTCCTTTAGACTACAGACTGCTCCTTTAAACTACTGACTGCTCCTTTAAACTACAGACTGCTCCTTTAAACTACAGACTGCTCCTTTAAACTACAGGCTGCTCCTTTAAACTACAGACTGCTCCTTTAAACTACAGACTGCTCCTTTAATCTACAGACTGCTCCTTTAAACTACAGACTGCTCCTTTAAACTACAGACCGCTCCTTTAAACTACAGACTGCTCCTTTAAACTACAGGCCGCTCCTTTAAACTACAGACTGCTCCTTTAAACTACAGGCTGCTCCTTTAATCTACAGACTGCTCCTTTAAACTACAGACTGCTCCTTTAAACTACAGGCTGCTCCTTTAAACTACAGACTGCTCCTTTAATCTACAGACCGCTCCTTTAAACTACAGACTGCTCCTTTAAACTACAGACTGCTCCTTTAGACTACAGACTGCTCCTTTAGACTACAGGCTGCTCCTTTAGACTACAGACTGCTCCTTTAAACTACTGACTGCTCCTTTAAACTACAGACTGCTCCTTTAAACTACAGACTGCTCCTTTAAACTACAGACTGCTCCTTTAATCTACAGACTGCTCCTTTAAGTTTAAGTGTCATGAAACAACATGTTGTTCATTCAGGAGATGAAAATGTTTCAGCGGAACCTCAGACTGATAATTGCAAGAAGGCGCGTGGGTGGAGTGTGTGCGTGTGATGCGTGTCTGTGTGTGTGTGTGTGTGTGTGTGTGTGTGTGTGTGTGTGTGTGTGTGTGTGTGTGAGAGAGAGAGAGAGAGAGAGAGAGAGAGAGAGAGAGAGAGAGAGAGAGAGGACAGTGTGTCTGAGCAGACACACCGAACACACCGAACTGGACTTTGCAGCTTCTTCTTCGTCTCCTCCTCAGCAGCAGCTGCCTCCAGGCGCCGTGCAGCGGACCGGACCGGACCGGACCGGGCCGGGGGAGGGATGCCGGTTCGGCTCTCAGCAGAGTTATTTCGTGCACTGCGCCGCTGTGTCCTCGCACCTGGAGGGAACTATTGAAGCCCGGCTCGTATCGATCCGCAGGTGTGACCACAGTCAGTATTAGTATGACATCAGAGCCGAGCGTGGGCTGGGTCATTCACACCTCCACAGACGGGATACCGGGATAGCCTATAGGAGTGGCGGAGTGTCAGTGTGAACAGCGAGCGATGCTTCGGTTCTTTCTTTGTTTCTTCTCTCACATCTCGGAATGGATCCTCGAGCAACAAGCGACCGCGGCTGTGCGCGGCGGCAGCAGCTCTGCGCACACTTGACAGGATAACGCGCCGGTGATCAGTGGCTGAGGCTGGTTCGCGTGTTGGTGTGCGTGTGAAGGCTCTACCTGCGGGATTACACGAGTCTAACAAGCCGAACCTGCCGGAGGAGCGAGTGAGCCGCTGCGTTTCTCTGCGGGATCGAGCTGAGGAATGAACTGGATCCAGTAAACTCTCCTGAAAAGTGCTCGCAGCGGGTCTACGTGTTCCAGTCGGTCTGTGGCGGAGCCGCTTTCACTGAACTGTCCGCGGGGAGGACCAGGACCCAGTCATGGGGAGGCACTCGGATCATCCGCCCCAACTCAAACCGGGTTTTACATTCCGGGTGCTGTGGATGGTCCAAGCCTTCCTGGACCTGACCGGCTCCCAGGAGATTTACGCGCCGCACTCGATCCGGGTGGAGGGCGACGTGACGCTGGGGGGGCTCTTCCCAGTCCACGCCAGGGGGGTCCCGGGGGTTCCGTGCGGGGACATCAAGAAGGAGAACGGCATCCACCGGCTGGAGGCGATGATGTACGCGCTGGACCAGATCAACGGCGACGAATGGCTGCTGCCCAACGTCACCCTGGGCGCCCGGGTCCTGGACACCTGCTCCCGGGACACGTACGCGCTGGAGCAGTCGCTGACTTTCGTCCAGGCGCTCATCCAGAAGGACACGTCGGACGTGCGGTGCACCAACGGGGAGCCGCCGGTGTTCGTGAAGCCCGAGAAAGTTGTCGGGGTCATCGGAGCGTCGGCCAGCTCGGTGTCCATCATGGTGGCCAACATCCTGCGCCTGTTCCAGGTAGGAGCGGAGGTCCTCCTCCGGCACAGACCCACAGCTGATCACTTATTTACCATCGTCATCATTAATGTCTTCCTATGTAACCCATCACACGTGCACGGCCCGGCTCACTGCAGGCCCGCGCCCTCACTCTCTCCACACTTCACCCAGATCTGATTTGCAGTAGATTCCCACACAGCAGCTCCCCTCCCCTCCGTCCTGCCTGCAGTGCGAGCTGAGAGCTGCTCTGAAGGAAAAACCCTCTCACGGGCCTGCTGCTGGTTCTGTGAGGCCGGATCAAGTTGGCCCAGCAGGCCGGTGACTGAGGAACCGCTATGAGCACAGATAACTGCAGGAATCATGTTTGGAGTGGTTGAGCTGAGATGTGTTGTGTGTGTGTGTGTGTGTGTGTGTGTGTGTGTGTGTGTGTGTGTGTGTGTGTGTGTGTGTGTGTGTGTGTGTGTGTGTGTGGCGTTAGAGGTGTCAGGTCTGTGGGCTCGGTGCATTACAGGTGCTGGGTGTGTTTCTGGGTTGACTCCTGAGTTCAAACATCACGATGGTCCTCACTGTTTGGTGATTTCAGTGTGTAGAAGCCGGTTTAGTGACACTCAGATTCAATTCAGAGGCTATTTTGTTTTAATTTGCTGAGATCTGAGAGGTGTCTGTCTGAAATGTGTTCAGCGTCATTTCATTGTCATTTCCTGTTCGCATCAGCCCCATTTCCAGGTGGAATCACTGACGGTCAGCTCTTCATTTTTAATTGGTTAATTGTACTAAATATTGTGTTTGGATCCAGGTGTGGATCCTGTTGAAGGTCTCGGTCGTCTTTACTCTTCCTGCTCGTTCTTGAAAAAAAGAGATTTTAAGTTTCTGTTGTTGATTCAGACTGAAACTGAAGAGTGAAGCAAAGAAAAACAGCATAAAAACAAAAAGCTGCGTGACACAAATGTGTGAGACACATGCACAGTGAGGGGAGTGGGCGAGAGACCAAGTGAAGGCATGGAGAGAGAGAGAGAGAGAGAGAGAGGGTGGTGCTGAAAGGACAGCTCCTCCTTCACAGTCTGAAGTCTGATCAGAGCGTCTTCATGGAGACTGAAGACCTCCGACACTCTGTCCTCACAGCTCATCCTCTCATATCTGTGTTGTCATGTCTATCATGTCTTCAGTAACATGAACTGAGCCTGAACACACGTCAATAAACCAGAACGTGGTGGATAAAGACGGAATATTTAATGTTTCAAGTGGTTTTTGTGAATATCAGCTGATTGTTTACTTGTGCAGCAGAAGACTGAAGGTTGTGGAGTTAAAGCTCAGAAACACCTGGTCGGATCATGTCACAGGTAAACAGGTGAGAGTATCATGATGACGTGACGTTCAGGACATGGTGTCGGTCACATTATGTTTACTGATGCTCACTCAGTGTTCTCAGTATTATTCCACTTTACGTTGGTTCAGTTTTGATCATTAAACGAGGCCACTTTCATTTTCTACAGAAAATTATTTTTTCCAGGAAAAAAAAGGCAAAATTCAGCTTTTTGTGCAGCTTATTAAGTCCCCAGTGAGCAGGTGACGTACCTGCACAGAGTCCTGCTCTGACAGTGTGGGAGAGGTAGATGATGACATCTCTTCAGGACGGTGTGACGGATGTTTTTCACTTCTGTTGGACTTTTCATGGATCAAATAATTGATTAAGAAACCAGCTGGTAGATTAACTGATCATCAGAATGATAGTTTGGATCAGAACACATGAAAATATGTTTAAACTCTAAGAGACACGACTGCAGAGATCACCACGCAGTCACGTTCAGGTTCATGTCATTAGGTCCAAAGACGCGGTTCCTGCGGTGTTTGTGGTGTGGTGCAGTGCGATGTGTGATGGATGAGCGTGAATATTTCATCCCGTCGTATCTTTGATGCATCTGTCTAATTTCTCTGCTGGAACAAACCCATTAACTGCCCCCCCACTGCCCCACATGTTCTGTACTGTCTGACCTGACCCGCGGGCCACAGGGGGGCGGGGCGGGGGTCCAGAGAGCGGAGCCTTAATGTGTTTGTGGTGTGACTCTGATGCCAACTGGGCCATTTAGGAACATCCGGGGTTTAATGAAGTGAAAGCAGCTGTGGAACAGACGACTTCTTCATCACAGGGGGAAATAATTAGCTTCCCATCTCATCCCACTGAGTGATGGACCGCTTCAGTGTGCTGGCTCCAGCATCTGACCCGCTTACCTTCAGAACCTCCAGAAAACGGTTCTGTAACGTTTAACTGATGGACAAATGAATGTGAATGAAATGTAGATAGAAAATATGACACCAGAGACAGAATATAACGAGCTTTAGTCAGTCCATGCTTTCTGTTTGTACCGTTAAACATCTGAACTCTTGTGGTTCAGTGTGACGCGACTCCACGTCACAGTTCAGAACCTGTTGGCCGGTAACAGGCAGCGTCCTCGTGCTGGGAGTGAAAACTTCAGAGTAGCAGAAACATTTTCTCCTCCCGGTGAGAAACAGACTTTTAAAGTCTGTTAATAAAAAACATCCTGGCCATTAAATTCTTTTCGAAATCAGCTTTGGACTGGTGAGAGTAAGCTCGGCCCGAGAGCCAAAGCTTTGAAAAGCTTACAGAAGTGCCTCAGCTACGGCTCCGACGAAATGAAAAATATCTTAAGCAGCTGAAAAACTGAGAGGAGGGACGTCTGGATTTCATTTGGTGCAACACCAAAGTTTAGAGGACGATCTGAAGGAAGTCAGACAGGACGGCGTGACCCAATTACTTAACGAAACAAGAACTTGTCAGAGAAAAGGCTGAAACAAAACTGGTGAACACGTGTTGAAGGATCCCGAGAGTCCTCAGCTCCCAGCCACACCACAGGAAATGGTGAAAAATGGCGTCCGGTGTTTCACAAAGCAGAGACGACGTCCTCAAATGGGGTTAGGGCGAAAACCGACTGATAGAAACTGCTGGCAGGTTGTTTCCGTCAGTATATTTCACCACAGTGTGTCATAAAACTGATTACAGCTGAAGTTAATTAGCTGATTGACAGAAAATTGATCGCAACTGTTTTAATAATCGATAAATCATTTTTCTGGGGAAAAATCAGCTGCTCAGTTTGTCAGAACTGAGAGTTCACAGAATCATTCTGGCTTCTGGACCAAACCAGTTTAAAGACGTCACGCTGGGTATTTTCACTCCCCTCTGACATTTAGAGACAGAAACCCGATTGTTTGATCGATAATGCAAATGAAGTAGTAACAGTGAAGCAGCTCACCTGTGCTCTTCACCTGCCTCTCTCCCTCTCTCTCTGATCCTCTCTCCCTCGTTAGGCCGTGACACCGGTCGACTCAGCACCGGTGCTCATTAAATCCTGCGTCGCTGCACATTATAGAGTGTACCACCCTGTGTTAGCTGTAAATGTTAGCGAGCATCTCGAATGAGAGTCCCTCTCCCGCTCGTCTGCAGGGTGCTGCAGCTCTGTACGGGTGCTGCTGGTGTTTTAATTGAGAGGGTGGGTGTCGCCGCTCGCCTCCATATGTGACAGATAATTAGACTGGTCGGTGGGTTCAGTCGGAGATGTTTTGTTTGTTACGTTGGTGGTAATGGGAGCTAATGGGCGGGATGTAAGCTACAGCCCATTAGGTACATACACTGTGCTATGAGTCCACCATATGTGACAGTATTAATGTTAATAATGGGGTTTCAGTGCTTATTGCAGAAAAACACATGTAGCATCAGGATGCTTTTCCACTCAGTTCACCAAGAACATGACTCGGTTAGCTGCTTCCAGCACATAATGAGACAGTTACACATGTCATGATTAGAAAGTTAGAGATGAAAAGCAGAAACAGAATAGCGGCAGGATTTTAGTGAGCGTGAGACAGAATATGTTATTGAGGCTGAGGAGGTGTTGGTGGTTGAAGCTCGGCAGCGTCTCAGATGTGTCAGGAGGTTCATTACGGTTGTATAAGTGCTGGATGTTTGTTTAGCCTGTCGCAGGTTAGCATCAGGCTGCAACATGTTGTGTCAACGCAGTTTTTCATATTAGCAGGTTTGAAAGAACCTGCAGTTCATCTGGTTTTCTGCACAGACGGCTTGTTTTACTGCACGATGTCTCCAAACACCCCAGAAAAACTGAAATGAATCAAACTATTTTGATGATTGATTTGTTGTTTTCAAGCAAAAAGCCCCAAAATTGACTCCAGCTTCTCAAACATGGATATTTGCTGCCTAACTTTGTTTATGTTGGATAGTAAATTAAATATCTTGAAAGCATCATGTTGAGCTTCAGGAGCTGTGATTGGCAGCTGATGCTTGATACTTGTGGGAATTTGTTGTTTTTCCTCGAGTTGTAAACTGGCCTGACAAACAGCCCAAAGCGAGAACTTTGGGCTGAAAATAATTTGATGAATCGATGATGAAAATCTCCTGCACCATCCAAACAGAGTGATTTTAAAGGCCTCGCACCAGAGAGCTCAAACAGCAGTGTGTCCCCTCAGGTAGGAGGTGTTGACATCTGCGACACGACCTTTGCTGGATGTCGAGCCTCGCTCACCTTTTCCTGTCCTGCGGCGATCAGTAAGAGAAAATACCATAAAAAAGACGTTTGTTGCTGCTCAGTAACGTTACGCCTCCACTGTAAAGCACTTTATGTAAAGTGTCATATAAATAAAGTGTATTGTTATTATTGTTGTGATTGTTATAGGTCCCGTTCTTTTAAACCTCGGTCACATGGTGATGGTGCTGTTTTCTCTCAGTCGTTCTGTTGTTTGTGTTTTCTTAGCTTAGCTTCATTAGCGCAGCTAGCCAGCTACCTTCAGCTGGTCTGAAGGTGAAGACTGTTGAACCCGGCTCAGGGCTGTGTATCAGCAGCTCAGCAGGCAGGGATGTGAGAGATGATCTGACTCCTTTGGTCGGTGACGGGGGGCAGTTTCCCGGCCGGGGTGAGACAGCTGGCGGTTGCCGTCAGAGCGACGGTGGTGACTATCTGCTAATCCAGGAGGAGAAACACCTCCTCAAACTCAGAGACACACTGAACCCAACTCTGTCCTGACGGTCAGACCTGACTGAACCACCCAGTGACACGTCGGGTTCGGCTGTGGTGGAAGTTAAAGTTACAGGTTTACTTTGGTTCGGCTTGAAGCTTCGTTGGCAGGACGTGAGCGGATGTAACCAGCTGTTCGGTCCAGAGTTTGTGTCCTGGTCGGGTGAAGAGGGATCAGAAGGAGTATTTAAACTGCAGAACAAGAAGATTCTCCATTCAGACCAAAACAAATCCTGTTAGCCGGCGTGGCTGCGACTCCAGGCAGGAGAACCGCTGTGTGGGAACTCTGCTGAGAAAAACAGCCGATTATTCTGTTCAGTGTGAAATATTAGACCCGGGTCAAACATTCATAACTTAATTCAGTGTGAAATATGACTGCTGGCAACATCAACATGAATAATGAGCACCAGAGTTTAGCCCGTTAACAATGAGTCGCTACAAGTTTTGGTGGATGAAAACTTACCTGACAGGCGTAATGGATCGTGTCACTGCTGCCCCACAGGAATCAGGTCCCAGCGGGTGAATCCCTGCTGGTACTGTCTGTGTGGAGGTTCTGTGTGGAGGTTCTGTGTGGAGGTTCTGTGTGGAGGTTCTGTGCTGCTCCACTTTCCTCCCTCGGGCCGGTGCTGCAGGTCAGGCAGAGCAGACACTAAAGACTGGGTGACAACAAGGTGGTGAAGGTTTACTGCACGTCGCAGCGAGCGAGATGGTCTCATAAACCCAGGAGGCAATCTGTGTCAGACGGGACGACATCAGCCTGTGATGAATGTGTTGATGAGAGCAGAGACACGTTAGCAGCAGGCTGAGACTCTTCAGAGTTCAACAACATTTAGTTATTTAGTTGACATAACATCTCGTTCCTTAAAGACATGAAGCTTCAAAGAAATATATATTTAATAACATTGATATTGTAAAATTCAAAACCAGAGAAGCAAATGCACACGGTAAGATAAACGTTAATTTTCATACCTTGAGCCCGGTATGCCCGTCGGTAAAAGATGACATGGTAGTTTTTTTTCCCTTAAATCGCTCATCAGTGGATTCTGTATCATCAGAACCAGCACCAGGTGTGGGAGGGAGGTCGTCGGGTGGATGGTCGGCGTACAAAGTTCAGGACTTTATTTTCTTTTCCACCAAAACACTTTGGGTTGAGTTCCCTTTAAACTCCTGAGTAACCCAAAATGAACGTACCTCAACCCTCGATCTGTTTGATCAGCACTCATTAATGTGAGCGGGTTGATGCAGGAGGCGCCAGGCAGGGAGCCCAAAGGCTGCTGATAACATCAGGCACGAAAAACATATTTGCTGTATACACGCAGTATTTCTCAGACGTGCGGCTGCTCCGTGAGGTCCAGGTCCACCATGTTGGATTGACAGCCGGAGATTTGACCGTGATCTTCTCCTGATTGTCAACTTTGATCTCAGACAGCCTTAAAATCAGTGTAAAGACCCTTCAGTTACCATCTGAACTGGATTTATGTGAAACGCCTTCATGTGGACATTCCCCCCAGACAGATCTGCTAACTCCATTTCACGCAGTATCTCACCACAGCACTGACTGTGAGGAAAGGCTTTGCCACTTTCTGGGACTGTACACTTTATTTTTGGACGCCACACAGACTCATACGTCTTGGATACACCTTTAACTGACCTAAATTCATTGAAGTTTCACAACAAGAGTGCTGATTCAGTGAAACTACACTGGGTCGGTTGTAGCTGCCTCCACCTTGTGTTATTGCCTCACTAACAGGTGGAGTGGAGCCACACTGCAGAAGTACCACAGAAAAGAAAGATAAAACCAGACTCGTGGAAGCGTTCTGTATCATTTTTGAGGTCATGATGCATTTTAAAAACATCTCGGCAGCTGTGATTGACAAAAAACATTCAGGGTAACTTCCTCCGCACGGCTGCTTTCATCACGGCTGTTTCCAGACTGTTTGAAGGCAGTTTTGATCTCAGCTCACTTTGTTGCCTGCTGATGGGAGACTTTCCCTCCATGACTGAAAAAAACTACCATTAATGAATATGAATGAGTTACCTTCCAGAAGGCTGCAACTCGTCTCTATGAGGCAACTTTCAGCATTACGACACATAAACAATATTATTATTGTAAACATCATAATGTTTTGTTGATGCAGGTCTGTGCAACACATCAGACACCGTCCAGTATCACGGTGCTCGCCTAGGAGAGCTAATGAAGAGGCTGTTTTTGCCGTCATGTTGGAGAAAAAACTTTATTAAAAAGTCTCAGATTTCATTCACAAAAGTCTCAGATATTTCAGCTCGTCAGCTTTGACGGTGGTGTTATTAATAAATTGATTTAATTTGGCTGTTGTGACAGTGGATAGAGCTGCAGGAGCAAACACAGTCACGACTGTAAGCTACGCATGAGTGTAGAGCACATCAGCTCAGAATGAACTGAAAGCAGCTACATGAAGTGTTTCATATGAAGGACGATGTGTTGTGTGTCTCTTACAGTCAGTTATCAGCTGAGTCTGCGGCTCAACTCGGCTCGTTGTTCATCTGTGCGAAGAAAGAGAAAAGCTGTAAGAAGCCACTGTACACAACCTGCTGAGCAGCAAACAGCAGGCAGACACAGTTAGAGGCGTTAGCGTTCAGCAGCTGAAGAGACAGATCTCCCTCTGGAGGTGGTGGAGACCAAACATAGAGCTAATAGAGAGAGAAGACTGGGGATTAAAAATCTGATAACAATAAATCAACCGGAAAGATTTTAAATTCATTTTACATTAACGCATAAAATAAACAATGATCTTACAGATCCTATGATACGCATCCTGCTTTAAACTTCGGCTTGTATAATCGTTGTGTATGATATTAAAAACATCTTAAAGCTCTGACATGTAGCTGCAGAAGCCCTGCAGGAAGCAGCAGCAGCACAGAAACCCTCCTCTGTGGGTTTTGTGGCCTCGGTTTCTTCCTCTCTCCCCATTTCCACCTCACAAAGCTGCAACCCTCACATTCTATTAATCCAACACCCAGGAGAGGCCGCTTCCACTCAGCTGCTTCTCTCCTTGTTTCTGGCCGTCTTTGTGTTGCCTCTCCGCCTGTCACAGCTGCTTGGGAAGCCTCTTTCTCCCCGCTGTCTTTGCTAAGTATAAAAGAATAGCTGCGGTGGTCTTAGTCAGCCCTCTGAGACGCTCAGCGCCACACAGGCACATCTATTACGGGCAGAAAAGCTCCTGTGGGTCTGGACACCATTCAGACTCTGTTTCCTGTGTTAGTTGGGGCAGTTTTAGATCACGAAGCCCGTTTCAGCTCGTTGATAGTCGACGCAGGTTTGGGCTCAGATCTGTTTAGTTCAGTGGTTCTGAGCGGTTTTTCATCCTCGGTCTTAAAATGAGTAAATCAGTTGTCGCCACAGGACAGACTTCTTTAAACACAGATTTAAACTCAATACTTGTTTCTGTCTTTCTTCTTCAAACACGTATTCATCACTGACTGTGGATTTGGAGAATTAATTATTGGTGCAGAGACGACTTCAGAGCTGTTTATCATAGAGAACGACCGTCTGCGCAACGAACCAGGACCAGATTACAAACCAACCTGAGGGGAACATCGACGTCTGAACCAGACCACCACAGTCCACCCTGTAGTCCACACATCCTCATACCTAAACAACTGAACAGGTCGTTTGCAGTGAAAAATCACATCACCATTGCAGCACACCAGTATAGAGCAGCACATTCCTGCTCTTACTGCTGCAGGAGAGTAAACTCCCCCGGGTGCAGGCCTGCTTTTGGTTTTGGGTAACCACCCGTAGTTTCAGGAGCACTGTGTTGGAGTATTCAGAGGAAATGGACTGTGCCAGACTACAGCAGCCCCTCGAGGCCTGCAGAGTCGTGCAGGTTCATCTGTAACGAGCAGAGAAGCCGTCCGTGTCACCTGAGATCGCTCCACAGGTTGGACACTGTGTTGGGATGAATACCTCAGATAGACGATAAGTTCAGATCCGAGTTCAACAAATGAGCAGCTGAGGTATTCTGTAAATTATTGAAACCGCTGCAATTGCTCAATTTCCCCACATTCTCAGTGGACGGACCGTCAAACTGTTGGTCCACCGCTGTGGTCCAGAGATGTCCGTCAAATATTTAATTGATTGCTATTTAATTTGGTGCAGATATTCACAGACGATGTGTTTTAAAAATCCTTCATGTATGTTTAAGACAGAAGAAATGAATATTTCATCCGATAGTCAGCCAGACAAATAATCACTCATCATCGAGTCTACAGTTAATGTAAATGTGTAATTTACTTTTAATTGTACTTTTGATACTTAAGTACATTTAATATCAGATACTGAAGTACTATTCATACAGGTAACGTACATTTTATATCTTTACATTTACTCAAGTCTGACTTTTGGGTGAACATTGAACCTGTAGCTTTATATATGTATTTATTGTGATCTTTGAATGAGGACGATCACGTTCATTCATTAAAGCTGCAGTAACCTCCTGCTCGCTCAGACTACAGTACAGCACCGATGATGGAGCATCCACTGTTGTGGTTGTGAAGCTTTTACAGTCGGTGAAAAGCTACCAGCTGATGTGAACACTAAAGTGTTATTTACTGAAGTGATTAACTTAGACGACGCCGGCTCGACCTGACAAACTCAACCAACGCCGACTGTACGGTACACATCGGCACACATTAGTCTGAGCGGTGATCACTGTGGGCTGCTGCAGGTGATTTGTTGTGAAGCCTTTGACCAGGTGAGAAAAATACAGCAGTGAGCCTCCTGCCAATTTACAGCAGTAAAAATCTACTGTGGTATTTATGATGCATTATGTTTCCAATTACTCTCAGTCCGAGATATAAAATAGTGGAGAGAGGCCACAAGTGCCCTCCAAGTGCTGGGCGACCGGAGGACGACTGTTGCTATGGATACCACTCAATGCAGAGCACCTCGTGCCACTTAATTAATATTCAGAGTCAAACATCAACACGGCCTTCCTATAGGTGACTGTACTGTGACAACATGTAGTAATACTCACAGTCTCTAATACTAAAGTATCAGGCAAGTACTCAAGTAACAGTACCAATCAAACAATTTAAAGATACTCCATTACAACTTAAAGTCCTGCACTCAGTGTGTTCTCAGCTTCGTTAAAGTATCAGTAGTAAAAGTACACAAGTATTCATTCATGTAGATTTAAACCGTATAAAAACCTGATCTAAGGGTCACACATGTTTCTCTCAGACACATCTGTGTGTGCGTGTGTGTGTGTGCGTGTGTGTGTGTGTGTTGGCAGACATCAGTACCTGCTGCAGCCTCTTCTGTCAGCAGCAGCAGCTCTTCTGCCAACACGCTGCACATCAAGTGTCCTCCTGGAGGATTTCAGGACTCGTGCAGGGAGCGGGCCCGGCAGATCTCCCTCTGACTTCTGGGTAAAGGAGTTTTTTCGGTGGGGGAGCAGGATTGATGTTTTGCCAGCTCAGTCAGCCAGCGAGTCAAGGACAGTTCAGAGAGACTGAGGAGAAGTCCGGCCTGTCGCTGCACGTCTGACCCGCTGCTCCACTGCTGGGAGCTGAGTTTGGCTGAGAACTTTATTTGGATTTCAGCAGAGAAGCAGCTGACTGTCAACACCTGGCTGCCAGACACCTGGCTGTCAGACCCCTGGCTGCCCACCGCTCCTCTCCATTACACTAGTCTTTGCTTTGAATGCGACTCTGCACTATTTTGTATCACCAACGATTCAACAGTGTAAACCGGCAGTGACCTCTGCTGTAATAAATCAGAGTGAGCTATGGACCTTCAGACAGGGTTGGTAAGTTAATCTAGAAGCATATTATAGCTTGTATTCGCAGAAAATCTCTTAACATCCCAACAGGACTCAATAAATCAAAGTATCTGTGGCTGTCACAGGCCTCTAATAAGCCCAGCCAACTATCTAGTTCGGCCCGTATGTAGAGATTGGACAGGCTACCTGTCTAACTACACACCTGTCTGCCTGCACACACTCTGTCCATGTAATGATTGTGGAGGACTGGAGTCTCCCACAAGGCTCAGCTGATGTATTCCTGAACCTATTAGCGAGCTAGTGGCACAAGATTTGCAGAGACAGTCCAGCCAAAATGTCCCATCGCTAACACACTAGCTTGACAGCAGAGAGTACTAACAGCAAACATGTCCGTGTTTATGTCCATCATGATAATGTCAGGTGGTTTCTTACATGTGAGAGACACATGAGGTAGTTGGAGATGGTACGTGATGACAATTATTTGCTGTGCTGACAGTACGCAGCTGCTGAGCCTGTTGTTCAGCAGCTAACTCCGTTAGCACAAAGCACAAGATAGTCAAATGATCATACATTATGTCTCTGTTGGTATTACTGATCGTACAGGGGATAAAAATATCGTTCAAACATGATAATTATTTTACCTCTGGCAAAGTTGGGCAATGACAGACTGTTGTCCAGTGGCTAATGTTAGCACAAAGCACACAGCCCCTGAGCCAAGCTAACTCAGTTAGCACAAAGCACACACCTACAGCAGTTTGTGTGTTTGCATGTGTTTGTATGATTGTGGCATTGAACAGCGTTGTTTGTTTATGTTGGACTAAGAAAGCTAAGAGAGCTTGTTGAATGTAGCCAACTAGCCGCTAACCAAATCCCAGCTGGCCGGCGAGAGCTCCGGGCAGTGTGGGTCTTTGTGGTCAGGTGGTGTGTGTGAGGAGTGGCTCTGGAGGGAGGGGGGGGATTTTTTCACTTAGATGCTTATGAAATTTAGCTTGCTGTTGCCGGTTTCTACACTCTTAGCAACACAAGCTTGTATGTGTGATTCAACCACCAGCACACAATAAGATTTACAGCCAATAAAACGTCTGTGAGAATAAGACATCTGTTTTCCAACGCACGTAAACATGAAGGCGATCTCCCGGCGCACAGGAACAACAAGGCTTTTCTCTCTCTGGTTCTATTTTAACTTGCAGCAGTGCTTCCTCCTCCTCCCACTCTCAATCTGCCTGCTTCTTTGCCTTCGCTGTCACTGTTGTCACCACTTCCAAACACTGCATACAGACCGCAGCCTGCATACAAATGTTACATGTTTACACTCGACTCTGCGGCTCCCTAAAGAAATGAAGTGAAATCATTTAAAACGAGCAGGAAGACGGCGACAAAGCCATGCAGAGGGGCGGGTGTTCGCTGCCTAACAGGTGGTGAGAGACTAACTGACATGATGAGGGGGAAACGACGGCAGCCGAGCCCACCGTCACTGTAGGAACACAGAGCAGCTCTGTAATTATTGTGTGCATATTGATGCATGATTGCAGTTGAGAGACAATAAACAGTTATGAGTCTGGAATTAACCTGAATCCACACAGTGTTATTATCATCTTTAAGTCCGGGTTTATTTTCTAGAGCTTTTACAGGAAAATTATACGTCAGTTCAGTTTCAGTTTGTCTGCTGGTAACATTTATAATCCAGCCATGCTCCACTTTAAAATCTGAGCAGTAAAACAGTAAACTGACATATTAATATTACAGTGTGTTGAATTATATCATCAATAAATCAACTTTAAAAACATATTTTCTGGAGAAAGCAGAGACCGACTGTTCTGCTTATGACAGGAATTATTTTCAAGTTGCAAGAACAGAACATTTTACTATCACCTCCAGCATCTGTTGTGTTCACTCATGTTTTATTTCACATCACGACGAGTCAGAAAGAACTTTTTATTTCCCCTCAGTGTCGATTGATTCAGACGATATCCCTATAAAATGTTTTTATGAACACATTTGCTAAACCAGGAACAGTTTGCAGCTGAATGTGTTTTTAAAAATGCTTCTGCACAAACAGAATATTCTACTTAAACAAATAGAGTTGGACCAAAACTGTTTTTTATAAGTTCTGATACCTGAACTTTCTGCACATGTGCCATCTGAGTTAATCAAATTGCTTGTCATTTGGAACCATGCTGCTGCTGCAGCCATGAGAAGCACTCTGCTGTGGAAACTCTGGCTACATATTTAGCTGTAAAAGCAGCATAATGAACCCTGGATGAGAAGAATAAAGGGGTGAAATTATAATGACATCACCGTATAATGAGAGAACAGGACAGAAAAAGAAACATGGGCTTCAAACACGAGTGTACTGACTCAGAGAAATAATGAAATCATTAATTAGACCATGCAGCCCGGGTTCTGTCCCAGAAGATTATTCTGCAGATCTGCTGGGACTGAAAAAAACAATAGCTTCTGTGGAGCCTTTATGCTTTGTTCTTTGTCTTACATGCAGATTGAGCCACTGTAGCGGTACCAGCATCCTCCCCGGCTGCACACTCAGCCACTGCTGCACTGCTGGAGAGGAAATGTTTGCAAAAACTCTGAAATATTATTCACTCCTCAGCCGTCAGGAGGCAAAGCAGATCTACAGCCGACCGGCTCTGGAGTTTTATGACTCAGTAGAACCGGTTCTGAAGATGATAATGAGGCTGTGTGCAGGATGTGGCTCAGATGTAGTCCTGTATTGATCAGTACTCACTAAAGAGTCACACAGTACACCTTGTAGGAAGAGTTCAGCGGGTTCCTCTGGGTGTATCAGCTGAGGAAGTCAACACACCATAAAGGAGTCAGAAGTGGAGCAGCGACGTATCTTCAGAGAATCAGTCAAGCAGTCTGAGCAGAGCTGACAGTCTGCAGCTCCAGTGCTGTCTGCCTCGTTTCTGTGTGGGAGCTCAGGCACCTCGCAGCCATGCTAACAGCACGGCTACGAGGACGGCACCATCCGCCTGTCTGTCTGTCTGTCTGACTGTCTGTCTGTCTGTCTGTCTGACTGTCTGTCTGTCTGTCTGTCTGACTGTCTCTCTGTCTGTCTGACTGTCTGTCTGTCTGTCTGTCTCTGTCTGGTTGGTCCACTTCTTTGGTTCTGACTAGAATATTTCACCATCTACCTGATGGATCCTTATGACATTTTTGCTCAGACATTCATGTTCTCCAGAGGATGAACTGTAATATCTTTGTTGATCCACTGATTTTTCATCTAGCGCCATCATCAGGTCCACATGTCCGGTACTGCAGAACTAATGACATACACATCAGCCTCAGCTTCACACTGTCAGTCAAGTCGTCAAATACATACATACACTCTGATCTTAGAGGAGCGGTACCGAGTGACCCAACGTCACTGCTGGACTTTAGTTACCCTCCAGGCATCATATGTCATCAAAGGGGGGGTGGAGCATTGAAATATGTCACAATGCAATTCTGTCATACAAATATAAACAATACAGATCAGCAATAACATGTAACATTAGCAGGCTAGCTAGCTAGCTACGGAGACATCAGCAAACTAGTAGTGATTGTTTTGTGCTTGTTATGAAGAGAAGGACCGGGCCTCTGAACAACCATGTAGCCCGAACACTTCACCCTGCCCTCCATGACAACAGGAGTCAGGAGGTGAACGTGCAAAACGGAGGTGTAGGGCTGAGTGTTGGGTGGAAGGAGTACTCGGGTCGGGCCTTTGTCCTGTTTGTTTTA
Organism: Pagrus major; assembly: GCF_040436345.1. Taxonomy (NCBI): domain Eukaryota; kingdom Metazoa; phylum Chordata; class Actinopteri; order Spariformes; family Sparidae; genus Pagrus; species Pagrus major. The sequence continues at coordinate 792,553 of NC_133220.1, read as the reverse complement.
CGGGCCTGAAAGCGTCACCCAGTCTCAGGATCTCATCCATGTTGATGTAAATCGTCAGGCTTCTCTAACTCAATGTTCAGCCTGTACACTTTTTGACCGTTACACACACACACACACACACACACACAAACACAGGAAACAGTACATCTGAATGTGTGTGTTCATGTTCGTTCTCTCTCTGTCACCTCACCAGCCTCCCTCTCTGTGCTCAGACAAACACAGTCCACATCACCTCCCTCCGTCTCGTCGCTTCTCTTCCGCTCGTTAATGTCACAAACTGGGACACTGGGACCGCTTGTCAGCCCGTCAGCGCCTTTGTCTTCCTCGTTGGTGCCGTAACGAGGATCCCCGTGCGGAGGGGAGCTGCCAGAAATCGTTACAGCCTTCTGATCACTTGGCTCAATCCTCTAAGTATTAGCTGATGATGCATAATGACAGTAATGAATGAGGCATCGCTGGCTCCTCACTCTCTGCTTTAACATATGCACACATACACACAGTCACACTCCCACTCAGGCTGTGATCAATAGTAACCGCGGCGTCCCTGAAGACTCTCTGACATTCATCGAGCTCGAGTCGAAGACGTTAATGCGTTACAGCATTAATTCAGAACGAGACAAACGTCCAGCAGTGTGAGGGCCACGTGTCACGACGGGCTGACAGCGAAGATCATTATCACATCTTTATTCTCGTTTTGTCAAAAGGTCACTCGTTTGAAAAGCTCGCTTCATAATTGAGATTTCATGTCTCCGTTGAGAAGTATCGCCTCCGGTAGAGATGAGTTAATTATTCTCTCGTTATCGACAGATCGTCCAGGTTACAAACCAAACGGAGCAGAAACGTTTAACCAGTTTTACAGAAAGTCAGAAGAAAAAATGTCAACGTTTGTTTTTGTTCAAAATAACGAACATCAAGTGAATAAACCCTGAAACACTGAACTTCTGTCTCCATCCGCTCCTGTCCTGTGGACATGAGTTGATCTGTTGATGGAGATAAACAGCAGGTGGAGCTCATTCTCTAGTCTGTGCTATTAAACCAGTGCAGAAGAAGAAGAAGACCCACTGAGAAGACTGTCATTCAGAGAACATGACGCTACAGCCTCCTCACCGCTCCGCACCATCTGATGCTCTCAGCCACGAAACACATCTAAGTCACAAGTGTCATGGACAAAGTCATTGATTCACTGAAATATAACTAAAAGTATATATATATATATATATTAAACATATTTCTGTCAGTAGAAAAAAGTGTTTTTACATATTGATTTTCGACTCAAATTAAAAATGCTCGTGCTGAATGTTTAGATTAAAGATGGTTTTCAAAAAGAAAAACATTCACACTTCTGGTGAGTAAACAGACAAAATCACAGTCTGAACACATGATTACTACTTCCATATTATTATGGAGACCATTTTCAAACCAAAGGACAATTCACAGACTCAGATACATTAAAATGCTGCTTACATGTGAAAATAATCTCTAATAACTACATTACGTTCATATTACATTTACTTTGTCACATTTGTTTCCTCTATAAACATGTTGACTGGCCTCAGGATCATCTGACCCGTCTTTTTAAAACCATAGGAAACAAGCTCGTATACTCAGACCTGCTGTTCCTCACCTGTCCACCAGCCTGTGACATCATCATCTGCTCACCTGTCCACCAGCCTGTGACATCATCAGCTCCTCACCCGTCCACCAGCCTGTGACATCATCAGCTGCTCACCTGTCCACCAGCCTGTGACATCATCAGCTCCTCACCTGGTGATACTTCTGCCTCTGAAATGTGTTGGAGTAGAAACATAAAGTAGTTTCAAATGGAAATTAGAGTACAAAGTTAGACTTCAGCACAGCGCTGTCGGTGAGTGTGTGTCTGTTTGCCGACCCTGAGTTTCATCCTGCCTGAACACACCAAACACATCTGATCACTTTTGTTGAACTGGAGCCAGATCTGAGCAGCAACAGATTTATCTTCAGTCTGGATGTAAAACCACTGCAGAGCTTCCAGAGCGACTCACACACAGCTCTAGCTTTTACCCCAAACTTGCAAATGGGCAGGATTAGTTTTTGGCAAAGTGTTCACTGAACAACACAATGCAATCGCCCAAGTCAACACCAATTATTGACTGTATAGAAACTTTGAACAAAGCCTTTAACAAGCACACACACAGCGGGCCCACGAGAGCAGCCGCTAAGCTACTAAACTTGGCCCAAATTGAATTAACCTGCAGGAAAATGGTTTGATTATAAACCCATTAAATCAGAATTTAATGAAGTAAGTGTAATCAACTTGTTTGACATTGATTTTCTTTCCATTGGAGCTCAGTCACAGCGAGGCTCCACCTGAGCTCCGCGCTCTCCGGCACACCGACCGACAAACAGCAGTGTGTCTGAACCGACGGGCCGACACAGCGCCGGGCTTTAATGTCTGCTGAGTGAATGCAGGGGGAACAATGCGTTCCTAATTGGACATCGAAGAGTCAAACCATGCGCTACATTTTCCCGACAAACTCGCGGTTCATTTGCTGCTGTTTAACACCAGCGACGTGACGCCCTGCCTGCGCATGTGTGTGTTTTAGTGTGTGCGTGACTGTGTGTGTGTTTTCTTTCCACATGTGTGCACACAAACACACAAAGGCACTCAGGGAAATGAGGAGGGAAGAGACGCACTGAGGCGAGAGGAAGTGACTGTATAAACATGAGACGAGCGAGGGAGAGAGGACGGACCGGGGCGAGATCTTCAAGCACGATATCAGAACCAGCAGCTTTATTTAATCGTGATGGAGGACAGAAACCTGTCCTCTGTCCTCTGTCCTCTGTCCTCTCACAAGAAACCAGTTTGTTACGCCTAAAATAAAGTCTTAACTTTCCAGTGTGGTTTGTTTGGGCTTCAGTTCAGAAGTTAAACTGCTATTAAATCCATCTGTTGATGAATGTCAGCGCTGTGAAGTTATTCACACACATTCATGATTCATGTGATATAACTATAGAAAAGAAAAACAAAAAACACAAACTTCAGCTCATAGAAATGATGCAGACACACGTGCAGTCAACCAGAATGACCTTTTTTCTCTAGCTGGTAACTTTCTGTGTTTACTTTCAGTCCGACTCAGCTGAAATAATTCACGTGTATTTAGGAGGTTTGTACGTCCGTCCTGATATTAACTGTTTCCCCCAAAACCTCCACAACGGAGTCCAAAGTCAGCAGGATCCATCGAGTCACAGCAGACACGTTTATGAGAAACACACCGGGTCCAAATAAAACAGAATTATCCTTCGATGTTATTTCATGTTTCAAATTTAAAAGGGTTCAAAGATGATGACTCTGTTCTGTTCAGACTAAAATCCCACATCCCAACAGGACCCGCGTCAATATACAGCCACACAGCAGCCCAGGTTCAGATCCAGCCTGCACCTCCGGGTCCAGGTCCACTCTGCACCTCCGGGTCCAGGTCCGCCCTGCACCTCCGGGTTCAGATCCAGCCTGCACCTCCGGGTCCAGGTCCACTCTGCACCTCCGGGTCCAGGTCCACTCTGCACCTCCGGGTCCAGGTCCAGCCTGCACCTCCGGGTCCAGGTCCAGCCTGCACCTCCGGGTTCAGATCCAGCCTGCACCTCCGGGTCCAGGTCCAGCCTGCACCTCCGGGTCCAGGTCCAGCCTGCACCTCCGGGTCCAGGTCCAGCCTGCACCTCCGGGTCCAGGTCCAGCATGCACCTCCGGGTTCAGACAGTTTTCTTGTTGCTTGAATAATTAAAAGCAGAACATCGTTTATCATCTAAAAGTTAAACATAATGAAATATTTGCTTCTCTCCTTTTAATGTTTTTCCCTCGAAGTTATGAACAAAATATATTTGATATTTTGTATTTTTAATACAACCGCTGGCAGTGAGTCACTAAAGAGGAATAACTGCTCTGACTCATATCTAATATTATATTACTGTGCAGGTATTTTCCTGTAAATGAAACATTCTCTCTGGTGAAAGGCAGAAATGAATATATCTATTACAAAAGGCTTTACATCTAATCAGAGAGAGAAGTCTTTTCTTCAAGGTCGCACAGAATCTCCAACATATTAACTGTCCAGTGAATAAAAGTGTTTCTCTGGACGAGGACGTCGAGGAGACGACCTGCACAGATCAGCTCTCTTGTATTAACACCGGTGTCACATCTTCAATGAGTGGATGTCTCAGTTTGGACCAAAGGATTCTGTGGGTGGAGCTGAAGAGCCCATCAGAACTCTGTGAAGTTAAAAGTTAGTTATATTTCTGTGATCACTGAGAAATTGAAGTTATTGGAGAGTAAGAGGTGAAGTTCACACAGCCGCTCGAATATTCACCTGCAGCCTCGACAAGACGAGACGGAAACTCTTCAGCTGTCTCTCTCTTCTTCTCATCAGTCATGTCCAATCAAATCATCCTACTGCCACAAGCCACTATAGAAAACATATTTTAATAACATACAGGGGCGTGTTTGTGTGGGGGCGTGGCATACAGGGGCGTGGTCTGTGTGTAGGCGTGGTCTGTATTCCCATCTGCAAGGCTGCAGCTGGACCTTCTGAAGTGTTCATAAATGAGACAGTTTCATACATGAAGCCCTGTTCAGGTTAAACTGCTGGTCTGCTCATCATGTGTCACATCTGCTCACACTGGTCTGACATGTATGGCTGACACCGCTCAGGTGATCTGGTCAGGTGACAGGTGTAGAGGGGCGTGGCCTGTTCAACACAGGAGGGAGAATTGTTTGGAGGCAGAGAGGTTTCAGGAGGGAGACATGGGAGTCGTGTCAGCTGATTACTGTCCCCACTGGAGAGGAGAAAACATTTAGCTGTTTGTGATGGTGGCACCTCGTTACTGAGGAGGGACTGCAACCAGAGATCAACTCAAAGCTCTGTGCTCACTCACATTTCTACATCCGGTGAGTTTGACCCTTTTGGGGGTTTTCTTGTTGCAGTGCATTGTGGGTCCTGACTCTTGCATTTTGAAGTGAGGACATTTATTTGATCGTTGGTTTTTCTGACGTTTCAGTTCAGACTAAGCAGCTGGAGAGATCCATTTCTCCTTGAGTCGGACTGATCCAGTTGATTTCTTTGAGCTTCTTGTGGTGTTGTTTCCCTCAGTGAGTGTTGTGTCGAACATCTCACTCCATTTAATATGTTCCTTTGTTGCAGTCTCGGTTTTAGAAGCACCAACACCAAATTTTCTCATTTTGATCCGAAACATATAAGGTCACAAAATTTAACTGGTGTGTAGATGAGATGTCCGTCCGTCCGTCCGTCCGTCCGTCAGTCACAGCTGTAAAAAGATATGATCGACTGATGAGTAAATCTGAGCAGGTGTTTGACGGCTGATTTTGTTTGCTGACAGCTGATAACTGGATATGTGAGATCTTTGACACGTTTTAATGAAGACGCAGGACAGAAAACAGATTTTTATTTTCTATCCTCTTCTGTTTCTGTGTGCTGCGTGAAGAAACGTTCATCAGTGCTTTTAGATATTTTACGATAATCAGTCACAATAAGTTTGTGTTTGACATTTTAGACTTTGTTGCTTATGATGAAGCATCCAGGATTAGTATCCCTGTGTCCAGTGTTTTCATATGAAATATTCATGTTCCCTGCAGCTTGTATGTTGCCTGTGTATTGCAGCATGCTAGCTGTTTAAGGACCTGCTACTGTGTGAATTTCCCTTTAGGGACAATTAAGTTTGAACTTGAACTTATCTTGTTATCTTGTGTTTTCATTAAGTCTGTTGGCTCAGCACCAGGTGGCCTCGTTAAAGAGCCAGTACAGTAACACTGATGTGAGATTCAGCAGCTGGTTCGTGTCCGATAAAATCTGCCCTGACCCGAGTGAGCGGACGCAGCCTGGATGGATATAAAGAGGCTTTCTTCCATCAGACCGTCCTCTGTATCTGCGTTACTCTCCGGGTTTTCTCTCTAAAATCTATTATGTGTGTAACTTCCTGTTTCAGTGAGTCACTGACTCATGACTGAGGGGTGAGATGGCCTCACATCTCACCCGCCTCATGAATCATCCTGTCAGAAATCATTTCTGTTCAGTGGATTTGTGTGAACCAGAGGCAACTACAGATTCATTCATTCAGTCACAGTTTAGTCCACAGGTGCTTCTCACCTTTACATGTACTCGGACCCGCCCTGTCTGCTCTCAGGTTCTGTGGTTCAACGACTCAACATGAAAAGATTCATTCTTTAAATCACCTGCTGCAGTTTAATGAACGAGAACAGTATCCAGAGATTACAGATAAAACAGTGAGTGAACATACAGATCCAGCGTGAGCAGAACAAATGTGCATAAAGTAGATATTAAACAATAAAAACACAAATCATTAAAATCATCATTAAATCACAGAGTAATGATGTTTCACTCTTTTTACTCTTAAACAAGTGAAATACATGTTATTTTGAAGGAAGCTCTGTAAATGTTATATAAACATAAATCATGACATGTTGTATGTTAAAACTATTCAAGTGTAAATTCTATGATGATTTTAAATAAAACATGCAAATAAGGCAGAAAAATCTGCTTTAACGTGACTCTAACATCTTGTTTTTACCCGTCTGGTTTATTGAATATACGAGGATTCAACAGTCAGTCCTGAGGTCACTTGATGCATCTCGCTTGTCCTCCACCATTTTGAATTTATGATGCCATTTCTCAAAATTACAAAAACAATAGTCAACACGATCGTGGACGAGGTTTTGGGGGTTCACCACCTGCTGGAGCTCCATGTCTGAAAGTGTTAATACATTTTTTTGTTTTATTAAATCGAAGGATTTAAGTCGTGGATTCAAAGTAAAAAAAATTAAAATTCATGACATCACTTCCTGTTTCTCCTCTGTTGCACTAGCTTCTGCAGCTCAGTACAATCTGTCATTCACATATTTATTTTTATAACTGGTCCTTGTGAAAACTTATAACATGTTTGTGATGTCAGCTGTTCAGACGATCCTGCAGCTCCGACTGTTGCAAATCAAACCTGCGATTTTAACAAAGTGTTTTAAATGTTCTGTCTACGAACTTCTCTGTCCTGCCGACATGTGACCTCACCACTGCACTGGACTGTCCTGCTGTTATTATGCTTATTGTTATGTTAATGAAACGTTAGTTAATAGTTAATTTACTGTAAACAAACAATGAAATGGTTTATAATCTTTTATTAATCTATACATGCAGGCATGTTACAGCTAAATAGTAATAATAAAATGCACATGATGAAATGTATAAAGGACTTGTAGCTATAGTTGTGGCAGACCTCCCTGGTTCCACTTTTAAGGAATAAAACACAAAATCAGCAGAAAACTAGAGGAGCAGCCACCACAGATGGTGACTGTAACGACTAAGAACAATGAAAAGAACGATGACGTAAATAACGACTAAAGAAAAGACAAAAAGAAACTAGGGACGAGATGTCATGGTCTCACATTCAGTCATTGAAATCAAAAACAGGATCAGTGATTCTTCCCAGTTTTTGTGTTTGAAGAGAGAATAAACACTTCAGAGAGGAAACAGCTGCTGAAACAAACTGAACCTCTTCTGTTATTTATTGTTGAATCACTGAATGATGGTGCAGAAAGACTCCAGGACACAGTCGAGCTGCTGCTGTGAAACACCTCCATGTTTTTAAAGAAGAGTTGGAGATGGACTGTGGATCTGGAGACTCTGATAATATACAGTTAGTAGTATTTAAAGTGCCATTGATGCAAGTTCGTACGTGCTGCCTTTACTGCCACCATAGCATTTAATGTAGTCAATCAATTATGGAGTCGGTGGATCGATCAGAGAGATAATCAGTCAGGAGCTGCCGTCCTCGCTCATTGTCTCACTGCTCCTCGGCTCGCTCCCTGTTTTCCTCAGTTGACTCCGAGTGAATCTCATCACTTGACTGGTCTGCCACTGCACATTAGCCCTGCCAACCCCCCCTCAGGGAGGAGCCACACATGGCTGAGCAGTGGCCACAAACAAACACACACACACACACACACACACACACACACGTCTGGACCCACAAACACTCACTGTGCACAGAGTGAATACAAAGTCGTGCTGATAGAAATGTAAACACAAAATGTGAACATACAGACATGAGAATTCACTGAAGTGTAACCACACACACACACACACACACACACACACACACACACACACACACACACACACACACACAGATATCCAGATGCATTTATTTTGAATGGTCCTTATCTCGGCTGTTGAAGCAGCAGTGTTATCGTTTGTATTTGTAAAATTGTCAGTAATCCCTGTTTACAGGTCAATATCTCTACTGCGTGTGTGTGTCTGTGTCTGTGTCTGTGTCTGTGTGTGTGTCTGTGTGTGTGTGTGTCTGTGTCTGTGTGTGTGTGTTACCTGCAGAAACACTCTGCAGGAAAACACTGGTAACCGTGACATTGTGTTTGAGTCCTGCAGCCTCCGGTCGTCTCTACCGGCTCAGAAACATTGTTTCATCCTGCCGATGTTTAGAAATGTGACTCGAGCTGATGATATCCTTCAGCAGTCTGGATACAAATCTGCTCTGTGTCTGCGGGTGATTTTACACACAGCTTTGTTTCTTTACTTTGTGGCAAAAGGAACATTTACCACTTTGATACTTTTCTGCGTGTTTGGTTTTAATAAGATCTGACAACCAAAAAAAGCTTTTTAAAGAAGAACAGGTTGGATTTGTTACTCATGAAGCAGTGAGGTCTGTGAGAGCCCCAACAACGAGGCCGAAGCCTCCGAAACACTGAGAGCAGGCTGAACAGAGGAGGCGTTCACTGAAGGTGTTTCAGGTTTAAACCTGTGTTCCTCATCTGGCCGCTCCGGTCGGGAGATTAAAAAACATTCAGCAATAAAAACGTACGTAAAGCTGCCAGAGCCCAACCGTCACCAATCTGTGGAGTCGCTGCTGAGATCCATATTTATTAACTCTGAGCGAGGAAACGTTTTGTCGTCTCTACAGCTCTGACCTCCTCTCTCTGCTCAGGACGCATGAAAGGACTGCGTGTCCTGGGTCTTCATCCCCCAACATCACTGTACTGGACTCTTCATACACCACAGGCTCACTGAGGTCGCAGGTCACCTGCTGTTGGACCTTGACAGCTGCCCGTCAGGTCGTGCCGCCTCCTCTCACACAAACGTTTGCTTATGGCTCTTAATGATGGATGAAGCTGCTGGAGGACGTTGGTATTAAAGTGAGATGGCACTTCAAACAGAGAAATCATGTATTTTCTGCTGCCTTCATGTTTCCTTTGACGATGTTTGTCGTGCTAATCAGGCAGCCAGAATCAGATTTTCAGCTCAGTCGGTTGCAAATGAAATCAACATAACAAAATGAGTAAATCAATAAAAGTATTTGAGTCGTCTGCAGCAGCTCACATCTCTCAGGAGGCGAACACACTTCTGGGTTTTCTGGTTTGTAGCTCAAAGACTGAATGCAGAGTCACAGTCGAGCCCACTCGTGTCTGCAGGACACCCTTCATCCGTCCTGTTCAGATCAGAGCCCGTTTTCCTGGATCTTTAAAAGGAAGATCACATATTGAACTATGATATTCTCTTTTATGAACTCTGACTTTCACTTTACGGTGGTTTAAATCTTTCTAACCAGGAGCGGTGTGAGAACTCGTCTTTCTAAGTGAGTTTAGCAGGAACTGGTCTCAGTCGACTACAGTCGTGTCCTGGAGCAAGATTTCAGATGTATGTAGACAAAATCGTCATTACCCGGTAGAACTGTTCTGACAGTTTACCTCATTGTTGCAGCATTGTTGTTTTTTTACTCAAAGACAGAAAGAAGTTCATGTAGAACATTTGCTGAATTTCCAAGAAGGAACAAATAAGTCAGAATCAGTCAGAGACAGAGTTTCACACAGTTTATAAAGTGTCTCCAACTCAACAACTCACTAAACTGACACATTTGTTAAGGGAGTCTGGGGACAAAGAAGTAGCCTATACTGGTTACTGTTTAGTGTATTTGTAAAATGTGACATGTTTAGCATCAATAAAATGTTTCTTCTTTCATAAATTGAGTGTAAATGGTGAAATCAGTGTAAACAGTGTGTTCAAACAGCTGCTAAATGTTGGCAGGTCAGACTTTAGCACTTTAGACACAGAAGCAGACAGGCTGGTGCAGCCATGCTGCCACAAACTGACACTTTTTACAAGGAAACACACAACTTACTGTTTTCATTTAATGCTGAATTTACAAGAAGGAGACAATGATTCAGAATCTGTCAGAGACAGAGTTTCACTACGTTATAAAGTTTGTTTTAACTCAACAACTCTTTAAATCTGACCTTTTTTAAAGGGACTCTGGTGATGTTGTGGTGACTGGTTCACTTCATGGTTTGATTTAATGCTGAATTTACTGAAGGCACCAATGATTTAGTACAATATTCTTTCACATACAAATATAATTATTTTTTAGATTCAAAATGTTTTGTTGTGCTGGTTTCATTATATTTGTTGATATTAAATGTATTTTTTCTGTTCGGTCAGATTTTCCTGTTGACTTCTGTGAGTTTGTCTAAAGGCTCGTGTCAGACGTTGTAAACTAGCTGCTGATTGCTGTGGTGTGTGCCGTTGGTTCATGTTTTAACATGTCCCCTATAAAATAAACACAAAATAAATTAAATCCATCCATGAGCACCAGACAGGCTGTTTGAACTGAAGTGATATCCTGGAGATGTGTTCTCACATTTAAATGCCGTCCATGTCCTGTTTGTGTATTTGATGTGAGACCAGTAATACGTGTTTATCTACGTGAGCCAGGATCCTCGTCGGCCAGCTGGGGTGTTCAGTGTGTTACTAAACGCAGCCAAATCAAAACTGCATTCTTAATTTGGATGAGAGATGGTAATGTCTCCCACAGGAGTGAAATTAACCAACACCTCCAACTGTACAACAACTTTTTCATCCAGCGCTTCTCACAGCCTGATAATGAGCAGATAAACACCAGGGAGGACTGTTGTTTTAGCTGAGGCATGCAGTACAGAAGTGGCAGGAGGATCCCGAGGATAAGGAGGAGGGAAGGTAATTGAATAACACTCTCCTCCAAAATCAGCATCTTCCATCCGTGTGCCTCCGAGCGGGACGTGAAGCAGAAATGTTGAACAGATCTGCTCAGTGGTGACGACGGTGACTCTGCACAGCGTCGTCCTCACACAGTTTTACAGGCTTTATTTGATTTTTCATGAGCCCTGTTGGCTCAGTTTTATGGGTTTCACCACCTGGCAGACGCCGTGATTTATCTCCAGGTTTGTCCAATGCTTGTGATGAGTCCTCTGGACCCGGGGCACCGGCCCAACCACGTCTGAACAATGCCTGGAGCTGAACTGTTGGTCTTTATGTCACCTCACAGTGATGCATGGTGCTTCTTAACTGCTGAGTATATAATATGATTTCAGCTCGGTCACTGTGTTAACCTGTGGCCTGGAAGAGAAGGATGCACGCTGGCTGGACACATTCCTGCAGTTATCCAAGAAGAAGAATCTTTTATTCATCACATTCGATCAAACATCATCCTTCTGGATCTGTAGAAGGAAGCTGACACATTGAACCACGATATTCTTACTCATAAACTCTTTGAATTAGAACGTATTAACAGCTCAAACTTGTCTAACAGGAACAGTGTTATCACTGACAAATCATCTTTGTCAGAGGGTCCACAGGGTCCTGTCCTCGGCCTACTTCATTTTCCATGCACCTACTTTTCATAAGACGTGAAAGCCGTCTGATGAACCTCTGTCTTATTTGTGTCTCATTTAATCAGTCTTTCTCACAACTTCTATCAGTGGACACGTTCACTTTAGTGTGTGTGGGATCAAAATACTGCATGGAGCCTTATCATCAGCTAACGATGGCTAACGATGGCTAACGATGGCTAACGATGGCTAACGATGGCTGGAACTGATTTTCTGACTTGTGCTGGATCTCAGTCAGCTCTAGTATGACATCACTCTGCAGCATCTGTGGCTGCGTGACGTTTGAATAATGACCTCATATTTGTAAAGTTACTATAAAATATCACACAGATAACAAAATACAGAACCTAATCAAAATTAATACTTTTTGGTCGTTTCAGAAATTTGATCTCAAACCTTATTATGTGTATAATTCACATTGTTCATGAAGTAACCCCTCAGTTCATCCATTCATGTCATTTATTGATTGAATCAACTTCAATTAATAAAATGTTTGTTAATGAGCTCCTGTTTATATCACTGCTCATCGCTGAGTCACTGTGCTATAAAAATGAAAGTTATTATGACTGTTGTCGTTAGAGTCAACAAGTGTCGGAGTCAGATATTCTCGTGTTTCTGTTCAGATATGCAGCAGAAACAATTAGATCTAATTGAAAACAGGAGTAAAGTGATCGACATGCTCTCGGCACAGCGAGGGTTCTGCTCTGAAACTAATTAAACAGCATAAAAACATGCAGCCGTATTAACGTCTGGGTGAAAATGTGCTGAAGAGGCTTGTTGTTCAGACTCACTTTGACGTGCAGTTCATCATATTATTGTGCAGAAACAAGCCGGTCTGCTCATATACAGTAAGCCAATTATACGTGCCGTGATACCCACAATTATGCGTGTCCTCGCTTAGCCATGCTGTTAGTACAAATGAAGAGTTGTCTGATTAAAAGTTGCGGTGCTGTCTGCTGTGATGAGTTTATGCAACTGGGTCAGAGAGGCTGCGAGAGGGTGAGAGGGGGGAGGAGAGAACGGCAGAGCGAGAGAAGCTTTAAGAAGCCGGCGTGATCGGCGAGCTTTAGTTCGCTCCGTGTTCGAATCAGATGCAGCTCCATCTTGAGCGTCCTGTTTCTGCTGAGTCGAGCTGAGCGGCTCATGAAGAGCTGGATTTGGCTGTAGTGCGTTTTCAACTCGTGTCTATTTCCTGTGTGTTAAAGCTGCGAGTGTGTGTGAGTGTTTGTGAATTCAGCATCTGTTGTTTTTAGACTGCTAGCCTCGGGGCACGGGCCTGCATACTAATAATACTGCTAATAATGACGGCAGGCAAGCAAGCAAAGATAGCAGAGGAGACGAGGGGAAGGAAAAGACGAGTGGAAAAGATGAAGGAACGGAAAACCAGGAGGAAGAAACAATGAGGGCAGGATTAAGGAAGGATAGAAGGAAGGACGCGAGGACGGATCGAGGGGAAGGAGGAAGAAGCTTCGTATGGTTGAGATGAGTCGGAAACAAAAACGGGCGCTGATGTTGTTCAGCCTCTGTGAGTTTCCTCCTGAATGTAATCTGCACAGCTGACGGCTACGAACAAAGAGCAGTGTGGAGGGAAGTACAGACTGACCTGTCGATTCAATCAGTGAGAGCAGGAAGAGCTGCAAACCTGAAGGAAGCTGGACTCACTTCAGGTAGAGCTCAAACCTGGAGGAAGCTGGACTCACTTCAGGTAGAGCTCAAACCTGGAGGAAGCTGGACTCACTTCAGGTGGAGCTCAAACCTGGAGGAAGCTGGACTCACTTCAGGTAGAGCTCAACAGATACTCTGTAAACACATCTGCAGCTCCGGAGCGAGTTCAGCTGAGCCGAGACGGCAGATTAGTTTTAGGGTAATGACTATTATCATCTGCATAATTTAGAAGGTGCTGAGTGTGTTTGACCTCATTCAGCACAGGAAGCAGGAGGAGGTAGAGGAAGAGGAAGAGGAAGGACTGTGAAAACAGTTCTTACATCTGGTGTCTTAATTTTATCATTATTATTAAACATCATACCGATTATTGATCACACCGTCTGTTTCCAGGTGTTACAGATGTGTCAGTGTGGAGTTAGAAAGACGTTTGGTGAGCTCATCTCTGCTGCTACCATCCAGCTGTCAGTGGTCAGAGTGCGTTGTGGGTAATGTAGGTGCCAGGTTTTGGTTATCGATTGATTTCTTTGTCCACAGAGAGTCTGAGACGTCTCCTTCTCTCCCTCACTGTGTCATCCATGATGTAGTTGGTTAAAATGGGAATGTGACTAAATACTGGAGTCACGTGATGATTGAGTGGTTCTGTTGTCCTGAAGATGAGCTGGGGGGGGTTGTTGTCAGGGCGGCTGGATGGGTCATACACTTCCTCCAGTGATCGACGTTAGTGCTTTGTTCATGACCAGGAGTCAAGAGGGATTTTATTTTGAAGTTATGTACGTGAGGCAACCATGCAGCAACATTAATAAGCACACCGTCGGAAATGTTCTTGAGACTACGTTTTATAAATGAGGCCGCTGGTCTGTTGTGTCCTTGAACCCTCAGAGCTGAAATAAGTGAACGGTCCTTGATGAAGGTGGACCAGATCCATGTCCAGGTCACCTGAGGACGCGGCAGCAGGAAGAGAGGTGAATGAGAAGCAGCACGTTTGTGCCATAAATCAACACGTGACTCACTGTGGTCGACTCTCTGTTCACGCTTCTGTTTGTATTTTGAGCAAAATACAAAATCTTTGCCATCCAAGCGAGAGAGAGCTTTGAGCCTCGGAGGGCAGAGCGTCCAGCAGGATCACTGCGACGTCAGGAGCAGCGATAAACTCTCATGGGGGGAGAATGAAGGAGAGAAAGAGGAGGAGGAAGAGCAGAAACAACCTCAGGATGGCAGGAAGAGAAAGGAGAGAGAAGAAGTCATGTGAACGTATTTAAACTGGTGGTGGAGGCAGAATCACCTGCTCATGGAACGAAGCCCCGCTGGTTTTATTATGCCATCAATTCAGTGTGTCACTGCTCCACACCCCACTTCCTGTCGGGCTCGTCCCTGCTCGCTCGTCTCCGCCCTCGTCTCCCTCTCTGCCCCATCTGCTCCCTCCCTCTCCAGCAATATTATCTTATTCTCTCTCTTCTTTTATTTATATATTTTCCCCGGTATTAAAGTGATTTATCTTCTGTGTTACATTTCTACAGTCTGCAAATTAATTATAGATCACAGCCGTCATCACATGGCTCCGCGCCATGGAGACGGCCGACACGTGTGTGTGTGTGTGTGTGTGTGTGTGTGTGTGTGTGTGTGTGTATTTTGTATCATTGTCACTTAGTTATCTGCAGTGGAATCATCCAGAAAATCAGGTACACCAAGAACAAGTATATCATGTCAGAGAGGCAGCAGACCCCGACACAGACAGTCAAATAAAGCCCAGCTGAATGTACATGCACGCACACACACACACACACACACACACACACTCATCTCATCTGATGTTTTCATGGCTGTCGAGTCTGCGAGAAAAAGAAAAACACCATAATGAAGTTAAGCAGATTTGTCTGCTCTTTCATCAGGATACAACCGGAACGAAAAATATTAATCACAACACTTTTGTTTTTGTTCCTGTTCCCCTTTTTGACGTTGAATTAAAAGATCAGAGACTGTTTTTCTGTGGACACTAAAGGATTCATTTTTCTTAAATCTGGAGCTCAAATTCTTCACAAATGAATATTAGTGAGCTCTCGCTCAGCCTCCTGACAGGTGAGGGTCCTGGTTAAACTGCCTGATTATTACACAGGTGTGCATCGGACCGGTCACTGACGTCGTTCATTAAGATTAAAAATGAACATTAATGCTCAAACTGAAAAAATAAATGAATGAAAACCAAAGTGTATCAAGAGTTTGCAGAAGCTCTCGTGATATTGAAACATCAGAAAAAACAAATCATTGTGTAAATGAAGCTCCTATCGAGCTTTTATTAAATCCATCGAGTGGCTCAGAAGCTGTTTTCTCTCTGTCGCACTGAACAGGTCGAGAGATGATTACAGTTATTGATTTATAGATGTGTTATTTGGCCCAGTTTCACTTTTGGATAAATAATTTATTACCTCTTTCACAGAGGTTTTGTCTTCAGCCGTGTCTCTTTGTTGGTCGGTCAGCAGGATGAAGGGACGGATCCACGAGTTTCTTCTGTCTTAAACATCGTGAGACATTTGAGTTAATGTCTCAGGGGAAAGTCGATCTGATGAAAAGAAAGCAGACAGATTAAAGTGTCTGGTGTCTGTGTGAGAACAAAAGACGACTGTTGGATCTTGGTGATCACAAGTAAATCCAATACTAGAGCAGAGGGGCCGGACATCACTTTGGTTTTCCTCTGACACCAGTCACCTAAATACTCCTGATCTTTCAATGATTACCAGAAAAAAAACGGATTTTAATTTGCTGACCTGTAGAAGTTGAGAAGAAACCAGTTGGAAGTTTCCTGGAAATACATTAAAGAAATCAGGTGCAGCAGGGTTTTTCTCTCCCCGGCCAAGTTTTCCAGCTCCGTCAGACATGTAATCTCCCCAGAGAGTTCTGGTTCTGTCCCGGGGCTCTCCTGCCAGTGGGTCATGCCCGGGGTACCTCCAGAGGGAGGCACCCAGGAGGCATCCTGGTCAGATGCCCGAATCACCTCAACTGGCTCCTTTCAACGTGAAGAAGCAGCAGCTCCTCACCCTGTGTCCCAGGCTGAGCTCATCCACGCTACAGATGAAACTCATTTTGGCCGCTTGTATCCACGATCTTCTTCTGACCCGCGGCTCGTGACCGGCGAGGGCTGGAACGTAGACGGACTGTTAAATCAAAGCTTTGCCTTGGGCTCAGCTCCCTCCCTCCTGATCTCTAACTTACCAGAACATCTCTGGACCTTGAAATGAAGTGTCACTGAATATCAATATGCTGAATAGTGGGAAAAAGCAGACCATAAAAAGCATGAAAAACTAAAGGATTTAAACTAAACATTGACTTTACTCCTGACCCAAACCGCTGTGACCTGAGCTTCATGTATCAACAGACTCAGTGGAATGACAGAGGTCAGTGTCGGGTTCTCGTGGCTGTTCAGACAAATCGTCCTTCTCACTAATGTGGCAGGAAGTGGCAAGCTGAGTGGTGCTTACCCAGCCTCGCATAAAGTAGGTAATTATACTGACGTCTCATTGCCTCTGGATTTATGCTTCTGTAATGGCTCCGACACACTGAACCACAGAGAATGGGCCCTCTTCCCTCCAGAACACAATGACTTGAGCTGACACTTGGACCGTCGTATCCGCCGCTTTATTGTCCAACTGTAAGTTTTGGTGGCTTGTTTTTGCGGCTCCAGGTCTGACTGTGATGATGTGCGGCCGGCTCACCTGTGCTTGATGAATGTGCTCTCTGTAACAGTGTGCGAGTGCTAAACGACTGAAATGTAAATGTGATTGCATCCACACATGCAGAGAGAACAATTGGCCCCTCGGTTTGCATAAAATGCCTTCATTGTGGCAGCGAACAACACCCTGGGTGTTAGAGATTGCAGGCGTAAACGTTCAGAGGCAATTCCACGTCAGTCAGTTGATTTTACTGTGTCTTTGTTTCTACACTGTAAATCTACATGAGGGAACAGACGCCCGGAGTAAATGATCTGAGCGGTTAGAGCCTCACCAGCTCACAAGCTGAGGAGCCTGGTGGAAATAATCCTGGAGTCCTGCTGATACACGAAACTCAGGTGATTCACAAATAAATAATATGATGATTAACTAATGCTGGCTTTGATAAATGACACAAAAAACAAAAGACACTGAGTAAATATATCATTATTTACCGGTTTAGTTTTATCCAAGAGTTAAGTTCCTTATTTTTTATAGATGGAAATTCAGATTTTGTTCCCCACCGTTCAGGTTTCAAGTTGATTTATTTACTAAGACATTTTGCTCTGACAGGTGAGCTGCTAAATGTTGGCAGGTAAGACTTTAGCACGTTAGACGCAGAAGCAGACAGGCTGGTACAAACTGACACTTTTTACAAGGAAACAAGCAACTTCATGTTTTCATTTAATGCTGAATTTACAAGAAGGAGACAATAATGTGCTGTGAATGCTGTTTCACAAAGTTTGTTAAGTTTCTCCTCATGAAACAACTCTTAAAATCACTATATTTGTTAAGGGAGTCTGGTGATGGTGTGGGTACTGGTTCAATGGCCGTCTTGGTGGTAATTTGTATTTAGAGGCGTCTACTTGTGTTCGGATCTCATGTTAGCGTCAGTTGTAAACCGCCTCCATGATAAAAAACTAATCTTAAACTCATCTTTGTTCCTGTATCAGCTGTGAGGAAGCTCAGCGGTTCAGGGACTGTAGAAGTTTGTCGAATGGGTTTCAGCAGCACTTTGGACGGCAGGTAACTGAATATACAAACTGTATTTAAGTGGTTTGGATTTTAATGGTCTCCTTTGTTCCCTCACAGTGACAGAAACAAACGTAGACTTCCTACTTAAACTCTCTCTGAAAGACATTACATGAATAAACATTTTTGCTTTTGTCAGCCTCTTCACCTGAACCTCTCACCGCGCTGGGACTCATAATAGCAAAAAATTGTGCCGTAGACAAGTTTGGCACAGAATGAATGTTGGCACTCGGTATCAGGAGCTCAATTATGCAGCGCCGCGACTGAAACTGAAAGGATTCTGTCATTCTGTCAGGCCCGGTTTGACATCACCGCCCACATCTGTGTGGACCACTTCACAAGTACCTCCAACCTGAAAGGAGAGTAATTTACACAGGGGATTCATCGTAACACAGAGCTGTCTGTTGTCTCTGATCCTCTCTGAACAAAAACATGTTTGGTGTCAGAAATAAATATTAACGTGGTATTAAATCTGCTTTATGAGACTCCAGAGATGTGACTCCTCCTCTCCTCTTCATCTTCCTCCTCTTCCTCTTTCCTTCTGTCATTCCTCCTCTTCTTCAGGTCTTTCAATTCAATTCAATTCAATTCAAAGGAGCTTTACTGGCATGAAAGTTTAACAACAATGTTGCCAAAGCATCAAAACACAACTCGTCCAAACACTCGGACAGAACACAACAAATAACAACACAAACACAACACCAAGATTGATTTACATTAATTATATATACAGTATATACAGTGTGTGTGTGTGTGTGTGTGTGTGTGTGTGTGTGTGTGTGTGTGTGTGTGTGTTGAGCAGTGACCACATGTTCTGTTTTCTTTCCTTCTGTCTCTCCTCTTCTTCAGGTCTTTCCTTCTGTCTCTCCTCTTCTTCAGGTCTTTCCTTCTGTCTCTCCTCTCCTCTTCTTCAGGTCTTTCCTTCTGTCTCTCCTCGTCTCTCACAGCAACACAAACCCATAGTTTGTCTTGTGTAAAGATGTGTTTGTGTTGTCAGGAGAGAAGCTGCAGCAGAGCCATAATTTGCCAACATGTCTGATCACTTTTATTTTTAAAGGTAGATGACAATTAAGTAAAGGGTGTCACAAGCTAACCTGCTATTAGTGTCTTTTTCTTGTCATAGTTGTCCAGCTGGAGACGGTGACACAGTGAAAGGGAGAAGAGGAGAAGATGAAGGGGTTGTGTTGAGGAGGAGGAGGAGAGATGACAAAAACAGCGAGGAGTGAAGAGGAGGATGTTTTTTTTTCTTTTGTGGGCAATAATTTGAGTTATCAACAAAAGTCCAGCTGCTAACACATCTTTTGTTTGAGCTGGATGCTAACAGGCTCACAGCGAGTCCAGCTGAGGCCGATGTGAAGCATCAGTTCTGCAGGTGTTTGATCATAGGCAGATGTTGACCTGATGATGGCGCTATGAGAAGAAAACACTAACCAAGTGATTTTTGCCCACGAGCACAGCGTGGTCACAACATCAAACTGAACGTATGTGTGGTTTGCACAAACGTACACTGCCAACATTTATTCTGGCGACAGGGTTCGATCTACTAGTTGGTGTATTTCAGTCTGGAGCAAAGAGGTTATTTTACAGTTCTGCTCACCTGAGAGAAGACGTGATGATGGAGAAGCGTGACGTATCATACGCCGTAACCTGTGCTACAGCCGTTTGTATCTGAATGATTGACCTTGTGATGAAGTGTTCAGCACCTTGTAGGTATCAATAGTTCTGGTGTTTAAAGGTCAGAGTTTAGACTCTGGCTCTTTGTGTTCAGAGTTTTGGAGATTGAAACTGAGCTAAAGCAAATTTTAATTACTTTAATTTGCAATAAAGAGCTTCAGTAAGAGAAAGATGACGAAGAGCTGGTGAGAGAAATGAAGCTGAGGCTGAGCAGACACACTGACTGGTTATTAGTGCTGGAGGTGTTTGTGTCAGAGCTGCTGTGGATGAGACATCATCCTCTGACACATCATATTTCCTCACCTTTTAATTGGACTGTCACGCCTCGGACCAGCCGCCCTCAGGCGCGAGGAGGGGCGTGATGTGCCTCTGCTGGACGGGTGCCCGGCTGCGTTATCTCACAACGTCTTCACAGTTTGACTTAGAGAAAGAAAATTATCTCAGGCAAATACAGAGACAGCACATCTGCTTCGTCACGAGGTGGAGGAGCCTTCAGGTGGCCGGAGTGATAACACATTCAAACACTGAAACACACGAGAGATAATCTGACTCGTCTTCAGCTGACACAGTTTCTCTGCCTCACTCCGGTTTCTTCACATGAGCTTTGTTTCAGAGTTCCTGGTGATGCAGCCCGTCATCATCAGGAAATCAGCCGTGACGATCGACTGTGAAAGCAGCTCATTACAGCGGGAAAACAGCTGTTCTCGTCAGACAGTGGCCTCTAGTGGCTGTAGTAGTTATTACAGCAGCAAAGGAGGAAAAGAGGTGAAGAAGTGTAAAGAGCGACATAGAGAGGAGGTCCGGCTGTGACGGACGGGTCGGACACACTGACGCCACATACATGACCTAACTTAAGTTGCATGAGTAATGTGCGTAACGAGTCGCTGACGATCGACCTCCTGAGTCATTATGTGTTGTCACTGATATGTTGAGTGAGTAGGGGGATTGATAAGCAATCAGACCAATAAGCAGAATTGATAATGGAGTTTAAATCAATAACATCCTATCAATTTGCTTTAAACGATTCCTGATCGAGGCTTTCATCATCGTATCTGTGGTTTCTCTCTGCTTCTGAACACAGAGCAGAAGAACAGCCTGCGGTTCATCACGTCATCATTTATCAGATATTAAAACAGCTTTTTTCTTTGTTGGTGAAATGAAACCTCGATGTTTCTTCTCCTCCAGCTCATCATTGTCATCAGTATTGATAAGGAATTGGAGGCTTAAGATTGTGATGGATCAGATTTGTAACCAGTTCTTGATCTGCCATCTCTGGTCACAGTGGACGGTTAGCTTTATAACACCGTGTGGTTGGAAGTTGATCTCTGACCAGCCGTCAGTGTTGTTTCTTTGAATCATGAAGTCTCTTCAATGTGTTACGAGACGTTTCATTATCCATTTACAATATTCTGCTTTGAATAATAATGTGTGTCTTATATAGTCTTTCCACTCTCTGAATATCTGAATGTTGTATATATTATATTCTACATAAAGTCCATTTGTGACCTGAGGGTTTCATACTTGACCGTGATTGGCTCCAAACTAGTAGTGATGTCATAAATCCTGCCGGTACACGGAGGCATTAAACTGAGGTGAGCTCAGAGATGAAGGTGAAGACGAGCTGTGCACAGAGAGGTCGACATCACACCGAGTAACGACGAGAACGGGTTGATAGAGACGAGTTTTAATCATGTAGGTGACACGATGTCTCAT